>NC_142943.1:29796580-29981580 GCF_046866305.1 Octopus bimaculoides
GTGAGCCATGTTGTGGCAGGCCATCAACTAGCAGAAATGATGAAACAATTGCAAAGTTTCTTCATTGCCTTCGTGAAGCAGTGTGATGAATATGACCTGACCTGTGGGCAGCAAAGAACCGGAAACTCCACCATGACAACATACTCATTCATTCTGCCCATGTTGTCCAAGTATACCTCGTCAAGCAAAACACACCCCTTGTTCGTCAGGTTTCCTACTCCCCAGAATTGGCTCTGTGTGACTTTTGGCTATTCCCGAAGCTCAAAAAAAAAAAAAAAAAAAACACTCAAAGGGAGAAGATTTGAGTGAACAGAGGACATTAAACAAAATTCAATGGCACAGCTCTACAGCCTCCTAAAAAGTGATTTCAAGAAATGTTTCCAGCAGTGGCAGGAACGCTGCCAGAATACACATAATTTAAATGAACACATGTAACATATAGACCCAAAGATCATAAATTTGTCAAATAGGAACCTTAACAAGAATGAGATGAACCTCCTATTAAAAGGTTTCAAGTTTACCCCGACCCCCACCTTTTAACTCATTGAACTGAAATCTAATATTGAACGCTTCAACCACCGCCTCCAACTTATAGAATTCTCCAGCAATAAAGATTTAAATGATGAATCAATCGTCAGAAATAAATCCTCACTTCACTCCCGACAAGGGAAAGGACAAATATTTAGACACATGATAATAATGAAGAAATAAAAAGATTTTTTTCCAAAATTCTGACGACTTTTTTTCTCAGTATATATATTGGGTTGGTGCATAATTATTGCAGCTTTTTTTCAATAATTTTTTTTCAACAAAAACAATAACAACATGTGACAAAAGCATCTTTAAATGATTATTCCGGAGCATAATCTCCATCTACTTCAATTACTGCTTCCCATTTGCTTGGCAGACAGTCAGACCATCATTCAAAGACATTTTTGTTAAATATTGTTATTGTTTTTGTTGAATAAAATTTGTTCATAAAAAGCCGCAATAATTATGCACCAACCCAATATATATATATATATAACTTACAAGAATTTAATCAATGCTATTTTCGGAAGTATAAGACATGCGGGACCTTTCTATGTCTTCGAGACTAGTCTTCCATTATATTGGAGCCTGGAAAGCGGACGTTAAACGATGATGATGGTGATGATGATGATTTATATATATATATATATATATATATATATATATATATATAATAAAGTAAAGTTGTGGAATACCGTACGAGTGGAAATATATATGAAAGAAGGTTTGAAAATGCACTTACTTTAAAGATATTTATTTACTTAACCGGTTTCACATTTTTAGAAAAAGATTATCAAAAGTCTTTGAGAATAATAGAAAATGTTAAAAAACAGTTTGAGTATTAAAATGCATATATACATTCTTTGATGGTAATAAGAGGAATATATTTAAAGTATAAAGCTTTGTATGAGCTTTGTAGTGTTACATACTGATTATCACACATTCTCTGATAATAAACCGAAAATGTTAAAAACTGTGTAAGTATGAAAATACATATATGGAAAAATACATATACATATTCTTTGATAATAATAGAAAATGTTAGAAACAGTTTAAGTATCAAAATACATATATACATGAGTTTGTGTGTCTCTAAGTATGTTTGTGTTTGAATTGTCCTTGTGGTGCGTGTGTGTGTGAGGGAGCAACTGTATGTGTGTGCATGAGGGTGTATGTGTGTGTGAGCATGTTTGTGTGTGTTGTATTTATTAGGTGTCCTTGTACGTTGGGTTTATCCAGGTGATGTGTATGTGTGTGCATGTGTGTTCCGTGTATGTTGGTACTGGGTATGCATTTGTATGTGTGTATGTGGGTATGGTTTATGTAGTTTCCTGGTGTATATGTGTACATGTGTGTGCACGCTGTAATTGTGAGTGATTATGTTAGAGTATGTTAGGGCTTATGTTAGAGTATGTTGAGCTGTGGTCTGTATTTTTGAATAAGATTATTTTCCCTATTTATTCGTGTTTGGTCAGTGGTGTTGTCTGAGCATTGGTATAATGGGAAAACTAGGAATTTGGGGGACTTGTTTTGTGCACAGAGATCTAAGTGCCCACTGAGTGGTATCTGTCTTGTGGTGGGATCCCTCAATTGTTGGCGGTGGACTATCATCCTTTCTCTGAGAGTAAGGCTCGTTTGCCCTATGTATTCTTTGTGGCACCCTTCACACCTTATGGCATAAAGTAAATTTTTTGATGCGCAGGTGAAGTTATTTTTTATGACAAAAGTGTGTCCCGACTGGAATCTGTATGTTGTTCCTTCCATGAGGTGGATGCAAGTCCTGCAGTTGGAACGACCACATTTTTTGACAGTAGGTGGTGGGCTTGTGTTGGGCAGTTTTGCATTCGTGAGTAGGTTTTTTAGGGATTTGGGTTGTCTTTTGCTTTTTATTATTTTATGGGTTGCGAGTACTCTTTTTAGACGTGGGTCTTGATTCAGTAGTGGGATGTTTTTGTATATTATTGTGTAAGCTTCTGCATTTCTAGGATTGTGTGTTGAGAGATATGGGAGACTATTTAACGTGCCGTGTATGTGTTTCGGTTTTTGCAGGTCATGGGTAGCAATTGTCTTGGCCCGTTCTATTCCATTGTCAACTAATGATGCTGGGTAATGTCTTTCGAGAAGAATTGCCTTTAGTTCTTCGAGTCTTTTATTTCGAGTTCTATAATTAGAGACAATTGTGCAAATTCTTCTCGCAAGGTTGAAGGGAATGTTTGTCTTTGTATGTTTTGGGTGATTGGAGGTGAACAGAAGGTATTGCTTGGAATCAGTCGGTTTGTAATGAATATCAGTCTCAATGCTGGTACCTATTTTTATAATGAGAATGTCAAGAAAAGGAAGTTGGTCTTGACTGTATTCCATTGTAAATTGGATATGGTTGTTGACACTGTTGATTAGGGTTTTGAAGTCAAAGAGTTGGTCGAGTGTGTGGGACCATAGGATGAGGCAATCATCCAAGTAACGTTTCCAATTCTTCAACAGGTATTGGTGGAAAGACAGGCCATATCTAGTTTTGGATTTGTCGTAGATCTGCAATTCTAAGTAGGCCATCACCAGGTTTGCATATGTAGGGGCAACTTTAGTCCCCATTGCAGTCCCCTGTAGGTGTTATCATTAAAATTCAAAAAATTGTTTTGAAGGATAAACTTAAGGCCCTTGATGATGAATTCTTTTTTTATTCTTTCTGGGATCTCATTGGGGGTATTTTTCTAGCCAGAATTTAATGGCTTCCAGTCCATATTGATGTGGGATCGTAGTGTAAAGATTTATTACATCAAAGGAAACAATGAAAATGTCTTTATCGGTATGTTTGGGTAGATGATTTAGTAGGTCCAGGTCATCTCTAACAGTACTTGGTATGTGGTGAAGTATTGGTTTCAAGAGGATATCGATAAAGTTGCTTAATCTGTGTGTTTCACAGTTTGGGCCTGCCACAATTGGTCTTAGTTTGAGATCAGTGGGATGTGGTACAGTGATGCAGGTGGAAGTGGACTTTCGGCAAGCTTCAGAAATAGTTTTGTTCTTGTGGATTTTTGGAAGTCCATAGAGGTTGCTGGTTTTGTAATTAAAGTTTGCTAGGTAGTCACATTCCTTTGTTGTTAAACGGCACACACACACACCCACACACACACACACACGGACACAAACACACATATATACACATACACATAGAGATGTGCACAAAACCAGTCCCAAAAACCAGTGAACCATGACAGACTAGCTCACAGACCAACCAAAAATCAAAAAATCCCTTTTAACTCTTCCTTCCTCCCACCCCAGCTAGCCAGTCATATTGTCTCTTAAGACAGCAAACATTCCCTCAATACACACAAGAGAAAAAAGCTAGGTCAGTTCCTCCTCAACTTTTTGCGAACTCTTAAATATATTTCCTGGGTATATATATACATATTTTACCAAATCCTTTTTGTTATAACAACGTTGTAAACTGTTTCAAACATATTCTTATTATTATTATTATCAAAGAATGTATATATGTATTTTGATACTTAAACTGTTTCTAACATTTTCTATTATTATCAAAGAATATGTATATGTATTTTTCCATATATGTATTTTCATACTTACACTGTTTTTAACATTTTCGTCTTATTATCAGAGAACGTGTGATAATCAGTATGTAACACTACAAAGCTCATACAAAGCTTTATACTTTAAATATATTCCTCTTATTATCATCAAAGAATGTATATATGCATTTTAATACTCAAACTGTTTTTTAACATTTTCTATTATTCTCAAAGACTTTTGATAATCTTTTTCTAAAAAAGTGAAACCGGTTAAGTAAATAAATATCTTTAAAATAAGTGCATTTTCAAACCTTCTTTCATATATATATATATATATATATATATATATATATATATATATATATAAAGCGCTTTATGGATGTAAAACCTAGGGTAATCCCATAAACCGGCCTTATCTAACTTTATTTATATAATATACTGCTCTATACCAAAGAATGAGCTTCTTTTCTGGATTTATGTTTTACCGATATGTGTGTGTGTGTGTGTGTAGTCATAAATCACATGACCATACTATAGGCTGGCTGAACATGGACAAGTGTTGCTTTCTTAGATGAAGTGGCTCTCACTTTACATGTAGTAATGACTGCAGTTCATCGAAATAATACTCAGCAGCCATCTAATGATGTTTTGCCAGAAAAATCAGCCGACGAACAAACAGAAAAGCTTCTCACAGATGATGATGATGATGATGAACAAAACAACTGCCCCTCTCCTGGTGATCAAACAAACCATGTGGAAGCTGGAGTTCCAGCGGATAATATAAATCCAAATCCAAATATAAATACTAATGTAAGTTGATTTATTTTGGTTTCTTTTTAAAAACAGTGAGAGATAACAATAATTATTGTCTTGTTTTGAGGTTTTTTCCCCGAAATAATTATTGTTGTTCTTTTAGAATGGTCATTTTTTTTTTACCAAATAAACACATGCACTGTATATTTGTTTTTCACTCGTTTATTATTGTTCTGATTCATGTCCATTGTCTGGAAATCTTTCCTTATTTTGTGCTGTTAATTAACATTCTTTTTCCATCGTTGTTGGATTTTCTCTTGTCGCTTTATTTTTTCAAATGTAAATAAATATGATGAAAAATATAACACGTTGTTATTGAAAGTTTTTCATTAAAAAAAAAAGTAAGAATACGGATACTAATAATAAGTTTTCTTTAAAAAAAAATGCGAACACCAATAAGTTTTTAAAAAAATACGAAGACCTATATATGATAGGCCGTCTTCTTGAATTAGTACCCGACCGTCCTTCCTTCTTTCTCTAAAATAAATTCTCACAATTGTTCATATTTCATAATAAAACGGATGTTAGACTGTACGGCAACCCTGCTCAACTACCTCTATGCTCGAAAACATTCCAACCGTGACAATCCCAACTTTCGGTGTTGTTATCCAATTTGTACCGTTGACGTTTTATGATGGTCGTATTGATTAATGAAGATGTGCTATATTTTGCTATTTTTGTCATGTCTAACAACCACGAAGGCGTTCTCTAATTTATTGTTGTTAGTCTTTAACCCCAGGTCAATCCTCATCGAACGTATTCCAGCCGTGACAATCCCATCTTTATTGAAGTATCTAGGCCTTATTTCACTTGTTCTCTTTTTACGAATGCAGTAATTTAATTGGAGCTTAGCTACTATTTCTAGCAGTATAAGTGACACGTAAAGATCTATATTTACTTTATAGAATAAATCAGTAAACATGTATCACAAATCTACATGAAAAATAAGCACTTAATACTATTTTCACATGAATTATTTTTATTATATAAACATCGATAATGTTATTAATTAAAAATATATTTAGGCGGTATAAAACCATTCAGTCATGTTTTAAGTTACATTTTTTTGTTGGTACTACTAAAGCAGCACGGTCCCGAACGCGCAGTCGCGCGTCCGCGCTAGCTAGTCTTGAGTGGTCGATCCTAACCCTAACCCTAACCCAAACCCTGTCCCTAACCCTAACCCTATCCCTAACCTGCGTGTGCAAATGAATTCGTGTTTAGGGTTAGGAATAGGGTTAGGGTTAGGATCGACTACTCACGACTAGCTAGCGCAGACGCGCGACTGCGCGTTCGGGACCGTGCTGCTTTAGTAGTACCTTTTTTGTTGACATAATGGATTTGTTTACGAGCGTAAATTTGCCCGAAAATGTTTTCAGGTACGATATATATATATATACATATATATATATATATATATATATACATATATATATATATATATACATATATATATATATATGTGTGTGTGTGTGTGTGTATAATAATTGAATTATATATGACGCAGTACGTGTGATGCCCCGGTCCGTCGGAAAATTACCTTGCACAAAACCGTCTGGGGAGGGGCACCTTGTCCTCTAACAGACACCGATCTTTCATACAATGAACATATAGTATATTAAAAACAGCAAACTGGAAAGTAAACAGTTGTTAAACTCCAGTCTTCTTTTCGTAGATCGCAACGATGCCACGTTACATCCGAACACAATATATAAGATAAAAATGATATCGGACATCCATCAAAGTGTAAACATTGCATCATGCACGGAACTTAAGACAATCTCTTTTCAACTTACAAGAATTTAATCAATGTTATTTTCGGAAGCATAAGGCATGCGTGACCTTTCTACGTCTTCGAGACTAGTCTTCCATTACTTTATTGTCTAGTTATATGTACAGAAATCGAAAGTTCCTCTGATTAGCTTGATATATCGCAATTTGTTTTTTTAAATTTTTATTGTTTTAAGTCATTGCACTGCGGCTTTGCTGGAGCACCGCATTGAAGGGTGTATAGTCGAACAGATCGACCCCACTACTTATTTTTTAATAGTTTCGTACTCATTTTATGGGACGCTTTTGCTGAACCGCTAAATTCCAGGGACTTAAACAAACTAATACCGGTTGTCTAGTGGTGTTGGGGGACAATACACACACATACATACATATGTATGTAAGTTTGTGTGTGTGTTTTATATATTTGACTGTAGCCATGCTGGGGCTCCCGCATTGAAGAATTTTTGTCACGTGAATCAACCCCAGTGCTTATTTTTTTGAAGCCCGATACTTATATCATTTTGTTTTGTCAATTTGCGAAGTTACATGGATGTAAACGCACCAACATCAGTTGTCAATCGGTGGTGAAACACACGCGCGCGCACACATTTGACGGGCTTTTTTCCGTTTACTATTAGTTATACATCATCATCGTCGTCGTTTAACGTCCTCTATCCATGCTGGCATGCGTTCGCCGGTTTGACTGAGGGCTGGCAAGCCAGAAGGCTGCAATCCGATGTGAGCTATTTCAGTAAATATCATGGGATGCTGTATGGATGGACAGACAACAAACTGTCAATGATCAGGAGCAACCAGTTCAGTTAGTGAACTGCTGCTATCATCTGTAATCATGGCATGAACAGATGAGATATTTCAGCTTGTGAAAGACTAATGGGACTAAAGCCGAGGCCAGACATTCATATGTCATCACTCAATCAGGACATCTGGCATGGAAGGTTTACATTGGTCCAGGCAAGTCACTGGAACTAGACAATGAGGGCTAACACTTGGATCAAAGGATTACAACAACTCCCCTGATCTCAACAATCTGGAAGAGTCTACAGTAGGCAATGATCACTGTCCCTTTCTCCTCCAACTAAATAAGGAAATTAGGCTTCACCTACGAGAAGACATCTCCATGGTGATAACAGTATATAAACATCTAAATTGATGTATTTTTAATTTTCATTTCTTTTTCTTTAATATTTCATTTCCAGCCAAGAAGGTTTAGCTTCCGAAAACTATGGGCTTTTACAGGTCCCGGTTTTCTGATGAGTATCGCTTACTTGGACCCAGGTAATATAGAATCTGACCTTCAGACTGGAGTCATTGTTAAATATAAGGTAAGAAATAATTTCATATTCCATGTGTGAAATGAAAAATAAAAAAACTTAAAATGAAATTAGCACAAAAAAAAGTGTTATGGTTTTATGTGAGTAAAAAAATAAAAATGTTTCTAGTTTTTGGTTCTAAAGTTGCTGACCCAAACTTTGGAATTTCCTGTCTTTTACTTGTTTTAGTCAGTAGACTGTGGCCAAGCCAGGGCATCACCTTGAAGAGTTTTTAGTCAAATGAATTAACCCCAGTACATTCCTTTTAAGCCTCATATTTGTTCTATTGGTTCTCTTTCGCTAAACTGCTAAATTACAGGGATGTAAACAAACTAACACTGGTTGTCTGGCAGTGGTGATGGGCAAACACACACACATACATACATATATGTGTGTATGTATGTATGTATGTATATATATATATATATATATATATATATATATATATATATATATATATATATATATATATACACACATACACAATGGTTTCAGGCACTTCAAAATACGGAGGATACATCATCAAATGGAAATTGTAGTTATGGCTGATGCCAGCGCCGCCTGTCTGGCTCCCTGCGCCAGTGGCACGTAAAAGCATCATCCACGGCCAACCCACACTGTAACAAGAAGGAAATTGGAAAGACAGTATCATTTTGGTTAGGATAATGTGTATGTAAGAAGGTTTCAGATATAAGTGTGTTATTTTATAGCTAGATGCCTTTCCTAATGCCAACTACTTTACAATATGTACCGGGGTCTTATTTTCATGTCACCATGAAGCTTGCAGGACCATAAGCCCTGAGGTGGGCAACTTCATGTTAGGAGATGAGGAGTAGAGAAGATTAAAGTGAGAGAGAAAAGGGCTGGAACAGAACAGATTTCTTGCTGCAGAAGAGGTACATGACTACTCATATAGATGAACACATAGTAACACCAATTTGAGGTTTTCACTAAGTCTTTAGATGTGACAACATTGTAAAGTGTTGATTTTCTATTTCCTTTTCTCTTTTTGATTTCTCTTAGCTATTATGGATGTTGTTTTGGTCAACATTCATGGGTTTGATATTACAACTCCTAGCAGCTCGGCTTGGATCTGTTACTGGTAATTATATCTCTTTTTATTCATTATATCATTTGATTCTGTCTTTTGTTGTTCCTCATCATTTATTGTTCTGAGTTACAAAAACGAATGATGATAGTAATCTTGGTTTCTAATTTTGGAGGAGGACAGCTGTGTGAAGAAATACTGACCTCTAACTGTAGAGGGAACCTGTAGTAGAGGTAGACCCAGGAAGACATGGGATGAGGTGATGAACTTTGGGCCTCACAGAGGCAATGACTAGTGACTGAGATCTTTGGCGATATATTGCACTTGAGAAGGCCCATCAAGTGAAATCATGGTTGTGGCTGGTGCTGGTGTCTCACGTAACTGGCACCCATGCTGGTGGCATGTAAAAGGCACCTTTCAAGTGTTTGACCTCACAGAGGCAATGATTGAGACCTTTGATATTATGTTGTGATTGAGAAGACCCATCAAGCCAACTAAAATCACACTTATGGCCGATACCAGTGGCCCACAAATTCCACTTGTGCCATTGGTACATAAAAGCATCCATTACATTCTCAAAGTGGTTGGCATTAGGAAGGGCATCCAGCCATAGAAAACCATGCCAAATCAGACTGAAGTCTGGTGCAGCCTTCCAGCTTACCAGCCCTGGTCAAACCATCCAACCCATGCTAGCATGGACAACAGAGATTAAATGGTGATGATGATGGTGGTGGTGGTGATGGTGATGGGTAACTGACTGGTATTTATTTTATCAAACCTGAAAGGGTGGAAGGTAAAAATCAACCTCAGCAGAATTTGAACTCAGAATAGAAAGCCAGAAGAAATGCCACTGAGCATTTTGTCCAAAGTTGCTAATGCCTCTGCCAGTTCGCTGCCTTCAATTAATATCATTCAAATATTGATTTCAAATTTTGGGTGAGCCAGGTAAGTCAGTCATATTAACCCCAGTACACAACTGGTACTTATTTTATCAGGCCCAAGAGGATGAAAGACAAAGTCATCCTCAGTGGAATTTGAAATTAGAAGTAGCTGAGTTCCTCTCGAGTGTTGGACCTCAGAGAGGCAAAGTGACTGAGTTCCTTTTGAGCATGGAGCCTTACAGAAGCAATGACCAAGACTTTTGGCATTACGTTGTGCTTGAGAAGAGGACCCATCAAGCCGAACAAAATCACAGTCATGGCAGATACCAGTGTCACACAAATTGGCACCTGTGCCAGTGACACGTAAACACTCCCCGGTGTGATGGAAATAGCATGTAAAGGGACCCAATACACTCTCGGAGTGGTTGGCATTAGGAAGGGCATCCAGCTGTAGAAAACCACGCCAAATCAGACTGCAGTCTGGTGCAGCCTTCCAATGTGCCAACCCAGTCAAACCCCCCAACCCAAGCCAACAAGGTCAACAGATGTTAAATGATGATGATGATGATGACAACGACGATGATTGTAAAACCAGAAAAAACAACTGTGGAAGCTAATTATATGAAGCATCTTTTCAGCATTTCTAGTTATGGCCAACATGTCTCTATTCCAGAACATTCTGAAATTTCACACTTGAAGCATTTTGTTCTACTTTTATACCAGGTTGTACTTATCAAGATTTGTTTGCTCCAGTGTTTCTAGAAAACGAAACTTTCACATTGGTTTGTGTTTGGAGTTTTATCTTTTACTTGTTTCAGTCATTAGACTGTGGCCATGCTGGAGCACCCCATCAAAAAATTCTTAGTCAATTGACCCTAATACCCATTTTTTTTAAAGCCTAGTATTATTCTGTCAGTCTCTTTTACTGAACTTCTTTGTTATGGGGGTGTAAACACTGATTGTCAAGCGGTGAGGAGGGCGAACTAACACATATATACACT
Source organism: Octopus bimaculoides (assembly GCF_046866305.1). Taxonomy (NCBI): domain Eukaryota; kingdom Metazoa; phylum Mollusca; class Cephalopoda; order Octopoda; family Octopodidae; genus Octopus; species Octopus bimaculoides. Next base: position 29,807,486 of record NC_142943.1, read on the forward strand.
TGTGTGTGTGTGTGTATACATATATATATATATATATATATATATATATATATATATATAGAGAGAGAGAGAGAGAGAGAGAGAGAGAGAGAGAGAGGCTTCTTTCAGTTTCTGTCTCCCCCCACTCACAAGCCATTGGTTGCCCCAGGGTCTAGTGGAAGACATTTGCAGTGGGACCGAACCTGGTACGGTGTGGTTGAGAGGCAAGCTTCTTATCAGACAACCACGTCCATGCCTAATCATTAATATTTGATAATTGTCAAACAAAAATTGCATCTTTTAGAAAGTTCATACAGTATACTTTAAATGTAAAATAAAACTTTCAAATCTTCATTTTTAATATTTTGTAGGAGAGAACTTAGCCCAAGTCTGCAGGAAAGAATATCCCAAAGGCCCTCGTATACTTCTCTGGTTAATGATTGAGTTAGCTATTATAGGCAGTGATATTCAAGAAGTCATTGGTTCTGCAATTGCAATTAACCTCCTGTCAAATGGATTGTAAGTTCTTTCAAAATTGTCCTTGGAATTTTCTGAGGGTTTCTCAGCACCTTACTAATTCTAAAATTTCTTCATTTAATATATATATATGTACACAATGTGAGACACATGGCTTAGTGGTTGGGGCAATCGGCTCATGATCATAAGGTCGTGAGTTCAATTCCTGGTGATGCATTGTGTCCTTGAGCAAGACACTTTATTTCACGTTGCTCCAGTCCACTCATCTGCCAAAAATGAGTAGTACCTGTATTCCAAAGGGCTGGCCTTGTCACACTCTGTAATATGCTGAATATTCCTGAGAATTACATTAAGGGTACATGTGTCTGTGGAGTGCTCAACCACTCACATGTTAATTTCACAAGCAAGCTGTTCGATTGTATCAGCTGGGACCCTCATTGTCGTAACCAATGGAGGGCTCCTTTTATGTACACAATCATGCAGCTGTAAAAATCCTAACATAATAGTCACAGAAGTCTGGTGCTGGCTTCGGCCTGGCTGGCTTCGGCCTGGCTGGCTTCGGCCTGGCTGGCTTCGGCCTGGCTGGCTTCGGCCTGGCTGGCTTCGGCCTGGCTGGCTTCGGCCTGGCTGGCTTCGGCCTGGCTGGCTTCGGCCTGGCTGGCTCTTGTAGTACTGTCCCATCCATGCTAGCATGGTACACGGACGTTAAATGATGATGATGATGATGATGATAATGATGATGGATCTTCACTCCCGAACTAAATTTTTTTGTGTCAAATTATAAGTATAGATAGGTATAATGAACTTCTTTTCCAGAACGGCTGAACTGCCTCCCCATTATTTTCCTCCAGATATGACCTTGGTCTCTGTAAATTCAGAGTTAATAAGTATCTTGCCTATTATTAACAGTGTCATTCATTTTAATATCGTAGTTATGGATAATGCCAGTGCCATCTCACTGGCACCCATGCTGGTGACATGTAAAAAGCACCGTTCGAGCATTGGGCCCCGTGGAGGCAGTGACCAAGGCCTTTGGCAATATACTGTGCTTGTGTAGACCTGTTAAGCCAAGTGAAACCATAGTCAGGCCAATGCTGGTGTCAGGTCAGTGGCACATAAAAACACTCTACACTTTCAGAGTGGTTGGCATTAGGAAGGGCATCCAAGCATAGAAACCTTGCCAAATCAGGTTAGAACCCAGTGCAGCCCCCCCATCCTGGCATACCAGTTTTCAGTCAAGTCGTTCAACCCATGCCAGCATGGAAAGCAGACATTAAATAATGATGATCTGTTCTTTTACTCTCCCTTACTGTCAATTATCAGTTATTTGTCATCTCATCATTTTCTATTTAATCAATTAATGTCCGCTTTTCATGCTAGCATGGGTTAGATGGTTTGACTGAGGGCTGGTGAGCCAGAATGCTGCACTAGTCTCCAATCTGATCTGGCAAAGTTTCTACAGCTGGATGCCCTTCCTAATGCTAACAACTCCAAGAGGGTAATGGGTGCTTTTAAATCTTTTATTCATTATCTTATTACCATCCAGTATTTGCTACCTTAAATATGCATGTCTATATAGATTCTTTTCTCTCATTAATACTACACTTCTTTTCCCTGAATCTTTCTGCCTAGAAAATACCAATACACCTTGCCTAAAGTGACTGTGAATAAATGAAAATGTTCTTAGTCAGTGTTATTATCCTTTTAGAAAGGTCAAGGATTACATCTCACTTGCATATACCATTAAAAAAATTTTTTATTTGTTTCTATGGCCAAATGTTCTTCCTTCTTATTGTGCACCACGTTACAAAGTGTAATAGTTTCATTTTATTGTGGCACCAGCACTAAAGAAGTTGTCTTCTATTTGACAAGATTAAAGAGTCCCCTCCTACATTGTCTCCATTTGTCTGTCCATCATCTCCAGAGGATTGCCTCACTCCTGGCAAGAGAGTTCTCTTTTCCCTGCATTGTCACCATTCATTTTTTTCTTTCTCACATGACTATTTGGAAAAAGTGCTGCAATGACAGGACGAATGACAAGAAAATGAGAACTGGGCTGATAGGATTAAGATGTTAGAAGTTAATTTCATAAAAGAGTGAAGAAATGATAATCAGTTATATGATGGTTGTTGATAAAGAGATTGGATAGAAGCAATATGACTGAGAGGGTGATAGGGGTAAAGAGATGAATAAGGAAAGAGTAATGGAAGAGAGAGAGAGAGAGAGAGAGAGAGAGCTATATGATAATTGTTGGCAAGGGGAGTGAAGAGAAACAGTGTAAGCAGTGTAATGGAAGAAGAGAGGAAGTACTATGACTGAGTGAGTGAGAGAGATGGGGAGACAGAGTGATAGCAATAAGATGATGGCAAGGTGGTAAGGACTGAATATATTTGCCCATGTTTGTTGCATTTTGTTTCCTGAACTGAAAACTGTGTTGTTTGTGTTGTATCCTGTGACTTAGCAGTCCAACAACTAAAAATTATAAAATGAGAACCAGATTTTAGCAAGTACTGTTATTGATTTGATTGACTAAACCTTTGAATGCAGTACCCCAGGAAGGTCACAGTCCAATGGTTGAAACCAGTAAACAACTGAGTGTGTGTGTGTCTCTCTCTCTCTCTCTCTCTCTCTCTCTCTCTCTCTCTCTATATATATATATATATATATATATATATATATAGGTAATAGTAATCGTTTCTTAGGAAACAAATTAGTTTTTTACAGGGCTGCAAAGAGAAGTGCTCAAGTTAATTGAGACAGGGATAGAAAATTATTAGTTACAGAATGAAAGCATTACATTTGGGTCAACGACTCAACGCACAACATTGTTATGTTATGTTTTGTGTTATGTGTGTTTTGACCTATGTTTTTGACCAGTGATTTTTGTGAACTTTTGTAAGTTTGGTGAGCAGAGATGGATTTTACCTATGGAAGTCTGCTGTTATTACGTGTACCTTGAGGGAAGTACAGGGCCTTCTAATATAACTTTAAATGATGTTAAATTATTTTAAAGTCTTGTCATCAGATATAGTATTTTAGCTGATGGACTATTATAGTATTTTATTTTACTTCATTTTATCTTATTCTATTTTGCTTTATTTGTCTATTTTGAACTTTTAATCGCTTAATTATATTCGAATTGGAATTATAAAACGATATATATATATATTGTGTTATATTTTTAACTCAAATTTGAACTAATTTCGATGGATGGCACCCATGCCAACGTCGTCTCCTTCATTGGAAACAGAAACTCGGCTTGCAAAGACCTTTTGAGGCAAGCGAAATCGTGATGGCACCAGTGCCCTGGCACGTGTAAGGAGATTTTGAGCATGGCCGTTGCCAGTACCGCCTGACTGGCCTTCGTGCTGTTGGCACGTAAAAGCACCCACTACACTCTCAGAGTGGTTGGCGTTAGGAAGGGCATCCAGCTGTAGAAACTCTGCCAAATCAGATTGGAGCCTGGTGTAACCACCTGGTTCACCAGTCCTCAGTGAAATCGTCCAACCCATGCTAGCATGGAAAGCAGATGTTAAACGATGATGATGATGATGTTATTAGTAGAAAATATATATATATATATATATATATATATATATATATATATATATATATATAAATTTTTACATTGCGTGTTTTATGTTGTATTTTATTTTTTTATATATATTTTCTTATGCATTCGTGGACTTTGATGTATTCCTTTATATATGATCGTTTATTGAGGGGACTGTTGTTTCTCTTGTCTGCCTTTGTGTCGTCTATCTGTCCGAATGTTTTAATGCCCTCTATTGTGTTTTTGTTCCATTTATATACATATATATATATATATATATATATATATATATATATATACATAAACATAAACACACACACACACAGAGGATGCAGTGAATAAATTACACAAAAATGAAAACAACACTGACATCTCATTTTAACAGATATATTTACCAAAATTACATAAAAATACCTTGAAATACTAAAAGAGTAAATTTATTCAATAAAATTGCGATTGGCTTCAATCACAGCCTCCAAATGACTTCAAAATCTCCTGCAACTCTACTGCACGGTTTCCTTGTTAAGTTGGTGAATGCTGCCATAATCATTGCCTTCAGTTCATCTTTGGTGTTACAAGGAGTTTTGTTGGTCTCTCACTCAACTACACCCCACACATAATAATAAAGGGAGCTGCGGTGTGGGGAGTTAGGTGGATATTTGATTTTTATAACTTTCTGTACATATTTTGGAGACATGACAAGTCAATGGTTGTTTTGTGTGTTCACCATCAGTTTGTATTAGAACTTCCGGCACTAATGCCAAGCAATACAGCATGTTGTTTCACAATTTCTAGCAGAGTGAATTGCATCATGGTGTTGTTTTTCTCACAGATAGTGCCCAACTGACCCTACTATACTATGTAGTCAACAAAATCAAAAACAATGTGCTTGCACAAAATTAAAAATATAAAATGGTACCCTATATATGTGTATATTTCCACACACACACACACACACACACTCTCTTTCTCTCTCACTCACACACACATAGTTTCCCTAGAGCTGGTAGCTATTAAAAGGGAAATAATCATTTCTTTATAATATGAGGCAGGATTAAAAATTAGACTTTGAAATTAAGGAATTATAAGCAAAAGATATACAGAATTCACATATTTAACTTATTTTTATTACAAAATTCTGTTTCTAATTGGTGGTAATCATGTATAGCACTATTTCGTTCTCTTTAGAAATGGTCAGCATGATTTAACCTGTTATTTATTAGTTAAATAAAGATTTTACGAAGTGAGACATTATATCAACCCCTTTGCTACCAAATTTCTCTTGAAATGCACTGCCATTGTTAAGCTGCTGTTTGCAAAGTGAGTAAATATTAAATTTTTGTGGAAGATTTTAATTTAAATCATTTAAAACAGGAAATTTGTATCAAACACGTAAGGGTGATGTCAGGCAGATTGGCATCAAAAGGTTTAAAGCTGAAAATGATTAAATTCTGAGGGAAATTCAAGGAATGTATGTTGTTTTCTGTTTTTCATAGAATGTTAATAATATAAGAATTGAAAGAAAAGAGAGAACATTCTTAGTGTTTGCATACAGAATATAGCTATTTCCAGATAGATAGGCACTCACGTTTGTAAATGCATACACATATTTATTTGTGTACAACTGTATGTTTTTAACACCTTTGTAATTAAGGTTTTTTTTTTCTTTCTTTCTCAGGATTCCAGTATGGGCTGGTGTTTTAATCACTGGTTTGGACACATTCACTTTTTTATTCCTGGAAAATCTAGGACTGAAGATACTGGAAGGTTTCTTTGGTCTTCTAATCACTATGATGGCAGTGTGTTTCATGTACCTGGTATGTTGCATTTTATTTGAGCAACATCATCATTATTTAACATGTATTTTCCATGCTGGCATGGGTTGGATGGTGTGACAGGAGCTGGCAAGTGTTCGAGTTACTTCAGGCTACAGTCTAGGCATGTTTTCTACAGTTGGATGCCCTTCCTAACACCAGACTGTACTGGCTGCTTCTTATGTGACACCAAAGCTTAGCCAATTGAAAGTCATGCCAGTCTATAGATTAAATTAAATTAAGGCAGCATTTAATAGAAAGAAACTAGACAAGTCATATTTCTGAAGGTTTAAATTAAATATGTATAATTTAATTTTGCTTGGTTTATAACCAGATGGTTTATAACCAGTTTGGAATCAAAAATATTTCAAGTAGGATTGTTTATCAGAGGAAGTATTTTGATTGGCAACATGTATAAAATTTAGATAAAGAGAGAGTAGTATAGAGTTTAAGGTCACAAAATAGACTTTGGTTGTGTATATACATCATCTCATTTCAGCTGATCTATTAGTCAAACCAAACAAACGTATCTTCTACTCTTGCCTCAGTCCATAGCCGTGTATCTCCACTGCAGCAAGACACCTGTTGCTGTCCCTCCCTCATCATCTGACACAAAGCCACCTCCCTCAATACCACCACCCTCCTCTCAATTGAGGGGTCTTTGTCTTGCAAGGTACTTGGTGTCCTCACTGGTGCTGGTGCTATATGAAGAGGCACCCAGTACACTCTGTGAAGTGGTTGGTGTTAGGAAAAACAAACAGTAGAGCTTGGCACAGACCTCTAGCTTGCCAGCTTCTGTTGACCCATGTCAGCACAGAAATCGGATTTTAATTGGTGATGGTGATGACAATTGTAGGTGTATATTCTGTTTAGTTGTTTTTGTAGCATGTGTGTGTGTTTGTGTGAAATTCCATTGTTACTGGCAAGAGTCTGATCTTAATACTTTTCTTTGTGAACAATTTCATTTTTTTGGACCTGAAAATTTTCTCACTTTAAAATGTGTTTAAATGCTTAAAAAAATGGTAGTCAGTGGGTGAAAGATCAGGAGAATATGGAGGATGCTGTAAAGTCCCGTATCTCAAGTCTATGAGTTTCTGCAGCATCATTCTTGCAACATGTGGCTTTGCATTATTGTGGAGCAGAATTAGGTCACATCGATTCATCAATGCAGATCTCAGTTCTTGCAAGTGAGCATGCATTTCAGCAAGTTGATTGCAGTAAATCACTGCTGTAATGTTCTGATTGGCTTTCAGAAAGCTGTAATAGGCAACACCTATTGCAGATCACCAGACAATCACCATAATCTTTTGCTGATGCAACTTTGGCTTTGGGAAATGTTTGGGTGACTCATCATGATCAAGCCAGTGACTTCATCTTTTATGTTTATCATAAAGGATCCACTTTTCGTCACAAGTGACTATTCGGTCAAGAAAAGGATCATTGGTGTTTCGCAGAAAGAGCATTGAGCACACTTCAAAACGCCAAACTTTTTGATTTTCATTGAGCTCATGTGGTACCCATTTATCGAGCTTTTCCACCTTACCAATCTTCTGCAGATTGTGTGAGACTGTTGCAATACCAACACCAAGTGCCTGAGACATTTCTTTGACACTTTGACATGGGTTTTGTTCAACAATTGCTTTCAATTGTTCATTGTCAAGACTGCATCACTGTCCTCTACCTTCTTCATCTTCAAGGCTCTCATCACCACTACAGAATTTCTGAAACCACCTTCATACTGTGTGATCACTTGTAGACCCCTCTCCCCATGCTCTGTTAATATTGGCAGCAGTTTGGGAGTCATTGTGCCCAAGCTTGAACTCATGCAAGAAAAGTAAGCGATGGTCCTTTTTTGTCATGTTCATAATTAAGGGCGCCTATGCTTCAAGAATGTTTTCTGTCTGAAATAAGTAGAAAATTATTAAAGAACATGCATCAATTATTAAGTAAGTTGAAAATCACCTAAAATATTAAAATACTATAGTAAAATTGCGTTTCAAAACACAACAATTAGAACGGCCATTATTTTCGGAACAACCTAATAGCTTCTTGGACTTTTTCCACCCTATTCTTATTCTTGCCCCTTTGCTATTTCAATGACCACGATTCCATGCAAAAAGCAGTGGTGCTACATGAAAAGCATCCATGCTGGTGCCATGTATAAAACACTAGTGCTGGAAACACATAAAAAGCATCTGGTACATTCTGTGAAGTGGTTGACATTAGGAAAGGCATGCTGTCATAGGAACCTTGCCAAAACAGACAAATAAAGTCTGGTACAGCTCTCCAGCTTGCTAGCTTGTGCCAAACTGTCCAAGCCATGCTAGCATGGAAAACAGACATTAGATGATGGTGACAAATGTGGTGCCACCAAAGACGACAACATGGGTCAAATGAAACTCATTGAAGCAGATTCTATTCAACTGGATGCTCTTCTTATTGCAAAGCTCTCACCTGTTTCCCTTTCAATCTAATTCAGGTTGACACAGATCTTTAACTAGGTTTCTAGTTCTGTCCTTCTCAAACATTGACATAATCTTGACAGTTACAGCTTCTGTTAACTTAAAAATAGAATGGACAGTCAGACAGTTGTATCTTGCCTTGGGTGCTATATTACGTATTTCAGATAACATTATCTGACTACTGCACTGCTCCCCGACTCACCTACTTCATGCAAAGTATTATTTAAGTATGTTCTCAAGTTTGTATTATCTTCACTGCATATATCATTTAACTGCTTCATTACAACTGACTGCAACATGACAGTAATAACAACAACAGCAACAACGATCAAACAGGAAAAAAAAAAGTTGTTTTCAACACAGTTTTAAAGTACTCTTGTTTACTCTTTATCGAAATTGATCAGCTGATATCTTTTGTTGATAAGTTACTAGAAAAGGGGTCGGCAATGCCAATAACCTTTCACAGGCTCTCCATAGTTGGTGAGATTGATGCACTTAAGGAGTGGTCACAGGTTGTAGCTGTAGCAGCTGTTTTTGTTGTTCTTTAGCCCTAGGTCAACTATGATCATGCAGATCTATGATCAATGTAATTTCAGCCATGGCAATTCCATTGTTTTTTTTAGGGTGGCACATAAAAAGCATCATTCAAGCATGGTCATTGCCAGTGCCACCTGACCAGCCCTCGTGCCAGTGGCATGTGAAAAGCACCCACTACACTCTCAGAGTGGTTGGCATTAGGAAGGGCATCCAGCTGCAGAAACTTTGCCAGATCAGATTGGAGCCTGGTACAGCCATCTGGCTTACCAGTCCTCAGTCAAACCATCCAACCCATGCCAGCATGGAAAGCGGATGTTAAACAACTATGATGATGATATATTATCAATATGTCCTTTACTAATCTAAATGGTTGGATGATTTGAAATTGACTTAGTGAAATTCATAGCTGAAAGTCTGAAGTCCTAAAAAGACTTGGATGAGGCTGGTGCCATTGTGGACTCATCGAATAAGGATGTTTGGCACTGCTGATACCTGTGTAGGAGGACAAAGGTCCGTGTCTTTAGGTCTCTGGTTCTCCCTGTCCTGCTCTATAGTCATGAGATTCAGATACTGTCGAGAGCCCTTGAGGGGCACCTGAACTCCTTTGGTACCTGCTTTACATACATCATCATCAACATTTAATGTCTGTTTTCCATGCTGGCATGAGTTGGATGATTTGACTGGAGCTGGCAAGGCTGGAGAGCTGCACCAGGTTCTCTTGTCTGTTTTAGTACACTTTCTACAACTGGATGCCCTTCCTAACACCAACCATTTTACCGAATGTACTTGATGCTTTTTATATGGCACCATCATCATCATTAGCATCCGCTTTCCATACTGGCATGGGTTACTCACTTTGACTGGAACTGGAAACTCAGAGAGCTGTGCCATGCTCCAGTCTGATTTTGGCTTGATTTCTGTGGCTGGATGCTCTTCCTATTGCTAACTACTCCAAAGTGTGGTGGGTGCCTTTTACATGTCACCAGCAAGGGTACCTTTTATGTGTCACTGGCACTATCCTCATGGTTTCATTCAGTTGTCATTGCCTTCTGTGAGACCCAACAACTGAAGATCATGCTTCACCACCATCTCCCAGGTCTTCCTGGATCTACCTCTTCCACATGTTCCTTCCATAGTTAAAGATCACCACTTCTTTACACATTTGTCCTCATTCATATGCATCACATGACCATACCAACACAGTTGAGTACTTTTCACAAGCCACCGTCACCAGTGCTTTTTATATGGCACTATCACCAGTGCTTTTTACTTGGCACCACCATCAGTGCTTTTACATGGCACATGATAGGTTTTCATACTGTTTCTGTTTAACAATTTCATGCACAGTGCATTGATCGGTCTGAAGCTACAATAGAAAACACTTGCCCAAGGTACAATGCTGTAAGATCACATGATAACCAAACAAGCTCTGTATCCATCCAGCCTTTGTAAGATAATGCTTCTATGATATGATTTATCTTTTAGACTAGGGTCACCAAACATTTTCCACAGCGGGCCAGATAACTGAGAGAATGATGAGTGTGGGCTGCACAACCATTTTGTCCAATACAATACTGTGAATATACAAAAAATAAAGATAACCGTATTCATTTACTGGAAAGATATCAAAGAAGGCGACATTAGCAACAAGATAGCTATATCACACCCAGTGCGCACATATCCGAATTTCACGAATTAAGCATCAAAAAAGATTAATGAGATTTGTGAAACTGGTGTTTAGCTTTTAAGATATCATCAATATTTGCTTTGGAATTGCTGCATCCAACCAAGAGAATTGCTTTCAAATGTTCATCAGCCAGCTTCATTTGATGTGCTGACTTCACATTCTTCATTATTGAAAATGTTTGCTCACAGACATAAGTTGTTTCAAACACTGATGCAAATGACCAGAGGCAAATGAGCTCTCATTGCAGGAACTTGCATAAAAGGTACTGTGTGGTGGCAGGCTGGATGAGCTGATCTTGCTGACCCGGATCCAGCCCATAGGCCATAGTTTGGTGACCCCTGTTGTAGACTGATGCCAAATCTACGCCACAAAATGCTGTGTATAAGATACGAACAGATGTATGATGGACAGAGAGTATGTCTTGTTGCTTTTATTTTACAAACTCTTTTTCAGTTCATTATTATCAAGCCAGACTTTGTAGAAATCATGAAAGGTTTAGCCATTCCATGGTGTAAAGATTGTAGCAAAGATGGTATTCAACAAATGGCTGGCATTATTGGAGCTGTTGTAATGCCTCATAATATATATCTTCACAGTGCTCTCGTTTTGGTAAGTAAATTCAATTCTGAAAATATTTTACTTCCAAATGTCTTCAGTTCAGATTTAAGCTTATTTAAATCTTTTTATTCAAAGCTTCATTTATTCACCTTCATTTAAAAGACACTCCATTACTTACTACGTCAAGGGTTCCATTTGATCCACTCAACAGAATAGCTTACTCATGAGATTAATGTGCAAGTGGCTGAGCACTCCACAGACACGTGTATCCCTTCACATAATTCTCAAGGAGATTCAGCGTGACACAGAGTGTGACAAGGCTGGCCCCTTTGAAATACAGGTACTACTCATTTTTGCCAGCTGAGTGGACTGGAGCAACATGAAATAAAGTGTCTTGCTCAAGGACACAACGCGTCGCCGGGAATTGAACTCATGACCTTACGATCATGAGTTGAATGCCCTAACCACTAAGCCACGCACCTTAACTCTCCTTCATTTAACATATATGTTGCTTTTAGGTGACACAAGCACCAATGCTTTTTATATGGCACCATCACCAGTACTTTTTACGTGGCACCATCACCAGTGCTTTTTACATGGTACTATCACCATAGAACTCTTAATGTTTATAGCAGCTCTCTAGCTAGTTCTTGTAATTTTATGTTTTACGTTTTTGTGTATGATGATGATGTTGATGATTCTAATTATTATGTTACGTAATTTTCTCTTTAGTCTCGTCCTATTGACCGAACGGACAAAAGAAATATTAAAGAAGCTAACATGTATTATTCCATTGAATCTTGTAAGTACATTTTTGTTTTGGTCATAATTAATAATTTAAACTGGTAATATATTAACAATTGAGCATGGCCGATTCCAGTGCCGCTTGACTGGCTCCCATGCCAGTGGCATATAAAAAGCACCCACTACACTCTCGGAGTGGTTGGCATTAGGAAGGGCATCAAGCTGTTGAAACCTTGCCAGATCAGATTGGAGCCTGGTGCAGCCTCCTGGCTTGCCAGTCCTCAGTCAATCCATCCGACTCATGCCAGCAAGGAAAACAGATGTTAACCCTTTCGTTACCAATCCAGCCGAAACCAGCTCTGGCTCTGAGTACAAATGTCTTGTTTTCATAAGTTTTGAATTAAAATCTTCCACCAAACCTTTCTCACAATTTATGTTCTTAACATTAGCTTAATGATAACTAAGTTGTTTTACTAAATTCTTTGTTATATTTAAAGTAATTAAAAGAAATACAGAGCATCTCAACAGAAATATGGTAACGAAAGGGTTAAACGATGATGATGAATGTTAGATTTAGAACTAAAATATCACCTTATTATAAAGCAGGATACCATTTTAATAGATTTAGTTTTATTCTGTAATTACTATTTTTTTTTCGCTTTTTACATAGATTTTTAAAATTATTTTATTATCATCATCATCATCATCATTTAACATCCATTTTCCATGCTGGCATGACCTGTGCTGACTAACTGGAGAGCTGTCCAGGCTGCACTTCTCTGCTTTGCAACAAGTTCTATGGCTGGATTCCGTTCCTAGCACCAACCATTTTACAGAGTGTATTGCCAGGTTTTTACATGGTGCCAGTATGAGTAATCCTTATGTGGTGCCGGCATGAGTGTCTTTCATATGGCGCTGGCGTGGTGCTTTTTCTGTAGTAGAGACATAAATGTCTTTTACACGGCACTGACATGAGTGGTTCCCACATGTCGACTGCTTTTTACATGGCACCAGCACAAGTGCTTAAAGGAGAATTTTTTTTGTAAGAGAAAATAATTAGTGCAGATGTGGCTGTGTTTAAGAAGTTTACTTCCCAACCATGTGATCTCGGGTTCAGTTCTGTGTTTGGCACTTTGAACAAGTGTCTGCTAATGTAGCCCCAAAGCAACCAAATCCTTGTAAGTAGATTTGGCAGATGGGAACTGAAAGAAGCCTGTTGTGTATATGTCCATGTATTTGTGTGTGTGTGTGTTTGCACCCGTGCATGTGCGAGTACTCTTGTCCTGAGATCATGTGATGGTTATCAGTGAACATCACCGTCATACAAGCAATGCTGTTATTTTCCAGCTTCCTATGCAAAATCATGTCTGGTGTCTGGCCCTGGGGAAATATTTCCTGAAATCAGGTGAGGGTTGGTAACAGGAAAAACATTCATCTGCAGAAAATCTACCTCAACAAATTCCATCTGACCCATGCAAGCATGGAAAAGAGGTCATTAAAAGGTGATGATGGTTTTTACAGCTAAGTATTCTTTTTATTAATGACGGTAAGTGGCTGAGTGGTTAGGGTTGTGAGCTCATGATTGTTAGGCCTTGAGTTCAATTCTTGGTGGTGTGTTGTATCCTTGAGCAAGACACTTTATTTCACTCAGCTAGTAAAAATAAATAGTACCTGTGATACAAAGAGCCAGCCTTGTCACATTCCATGTCACGCTGAATCTCTCCGAACTACACGAAGAGTACAACTGTCTGTGAAGTGGTCAGCCATTTGCCTGTGGAGTGCCCAGCCATTTACCTGTGGGGTGCTCAGCCATTTGCCTGTGGGGTACTCAGCCATTTGCCTGTGGGATGCTCAGCCATTTGCTTGTGGGATGCTCATCCATTTTTAGAGTGTCCAGCCATTTGTGTATTAATTTCACAAGCAGGTTGTTCCATTGATTGGATCAAATGAATCAGATCAAGCAGAACCCTTGTCGTCATGAGTGATGGACTGCTTGGCAGTGGTAGGCTACTCTTCTTACTATTTTAATCACTCAGGCATGAGATTATAACTTGAGCCTTAAGCAAAGCTATCCTGTGTCATTCTGTAGCACTGCAGCAGAATTCAAACAGAATCATATAACCTGTAATTCTGCTTATGTAAACTTGTAGCATTTCTGTTTTATAAATCAAGCTTAATCTCACATATGATTTTCATTTTATAGCTTTGGCCCTGTTTGTATCATTTATCATCAACATGTTTGTGGTAACTGTCTTCGCTGCAACAAACCTACCTAATGACTCTGCTACACTTGGTGATGCTGTAAGTATTATGTTATTCTATATTTTTATGTATCTGCATAAAACCTAATAGCATACGTGATTTGTGTCGAGGCACTTAATTCTAGATGTTACAAAGGCATCATCATCATTTAATAATCTGTTTTCCATGCTGGCATGAATTGAACACTTCGACAGAAGCTGGCAAGGCCAGGAGCCACACCAAGTTCTATAGTCTGTTTTGGCTTGGTTTCTACAGCTGGATGCCCTTCCTAATATCAACCTCTTTATTGGGTGTACCGGATGCTTTTTATATGGAACCAGCACCAGGGTTTTATGCATGGCACCATCACTAGTGCTTTTAACATGGCACCAGCACTGGTGCTTTTCATATGGCGCCAGCACCAATGCTTTTTGTGTAATTGTTAAATATCAAGTTCAGTATAGTATCATTACTCCTGAACTCCCTTCGTTATACTGAAAATAGTTATTTTAAAAAATACTGGCAGACCATTTATTATCTTGAGTAAAACAGAAAAATGTTTGAATTTGTTGCCTTGTATTGCTTTCAACTGAAAAGATGACAACTAAACAGCACTATTTAACCATAACATGGACAGCATATCTGGATTTTATGAAGAGCTAACATAGAACCAGAGTAGAAAAGGTAAAAATATAGATGTAGGAGATTAACTCATTGGAATTGAAGACAAGTAATTTAACTCTGTTAATTGCATATTGATTAATTATCTTTATTGCTGGGTTTGAACCAAAGTTTATCTTTCTTTTCAGGGAAATTGGTTAGCTTCACATTTCAATATACCTGCTTTAAAAATTATTTGGGCAGTTGGAGTTTTGGCTTCTGGACAAAGTTCAACTATGACGGTAATAAAAATATTTTGCTCTGCTTTTGTAACACTTGATCCAAATGCTTGTAGTTTTCCAAGTTAAATTAAAACAAATTTTATTGAAGGGAAGCTACTTCAGTAAATTTCTCGCATTTCTCACTCTTAATTAAAATACTATTAAACAAGTATGAAAAGTCAAAAGGAACATATGTAAACCAAGGGGAATATTTTATAGTTTACAATTTAATCCCGTTTAAACTAAATGCCAATTTGCATAAATATTTTTTCTTTATTAAAATGGTAATTTATTTCTGCAGTATGCCAATGCACATATAGATACAATAATGACAGATTTTCGATTAATTTTACAGGGGACTTATACTGGACAGTTTGTCATGGAGGTAAGTTGCTTGAATATTTTATTGTCTCAAGAAGCAGTTCTCTACCGTGTCTTCTAGAGGTGTTTGCAGCCCTCAAGCATCCTTCTGGAAATCCCCACTGGTCTTCCTTCTATAAATATAACAGATTTTTCTTCAAGTAACCTCTGTTTTACATTTTTCTTTGGTGTGGCTCCTTAAAAAATCCCAGTTTTGTATTTGGTCTAGATATTAAAAAGGTTGAGAACCATTGATCTAGAGAAATTATGAAGAATCTTTTTAGTACCATTGGTGAATGGCAGCTGCATAGGGACCTGTTTGGAAACATCTCTGCTGAGAAAATACTCAATCTTTAACTTAACATATCTATAAGCATGTGTGCAATCATACTATGCGACATTAATTAAACTGTTATAATACATAAATTAACCAGATCATTATCATACTTTGAATACCTTCAATGGAAGTTAAAAACAATATATTCTTTTATTTGTTTCAGTCATTTGACTGCGGCCATGCTGGAACACCATCTTAAGGGGTTTTAGTCAAACAAATCGACCCCAGGACTTATTCTTTGTAAGCCTAATACTTATTCTATCGGTCTCTTTTGCCAAACTGCTAAGTTATGGGGGCATAAAACACACCAACATTGGTTACCAAATCCACTGACAAGGCTTTGGTCGGCCAGAGTCTATAGTAGAAGACACTTGCCCAAGGTGCTACACAGTGGGATTGAACCCGAAACTATGTGATTAAGAAGCAAGTTTCTTACCACACAGCCACGCCTAAAGTATTGTTTTGGTTTTTAGTCTTAAAGATTTATTTTTCTTTCACATTATTTTTCAAGGAACCTCAGGGTGTGTTTCAGGTCTGAATGCAAAGCGAAACTTAAAGCCACTCCTGGTTTCATATAAATACAGTGGAACCTCTTTTTACAAATTTAATTTGGTCGTCTCCCAAAATGTTCATAAACCAAAACTATTTTTTCCATAGGAATTTCAAGAAAAGGTACAGCAAATGCGAGTGGGGATGTGCACAGAATGAAAGCTAGACAACAACTGACCTACTCCAGCTGATACACCCAGCTTGTCACGAACTGTTGTTGCCAGTTTGTGTGTTCATTACTTGAGACACCATTCATCACCCTAGACGTTTTATATTTGAAAAATTATTCATAAACTGATTTGTTTGTAACAAAAGGTGTTCATCACTCGAAGTTCCACTGTATTAAATGGCTCAATGTAAGCTTCGCTCTCTCTCTCTCAAAGAGTCAAGATCATGACCCACTTCCAATATTCAGTTAAATCCATTTCACTTTATATTTGTTGCTAATATTCTTTGACCATTGCTATTTAATAACAGGGTTAGCTTTATTATTTGTTTTTATATTTCTCTCTTTGTCTATTGTATCTGTTTAAATATTAAAAAAAAACCCATTTTTTTCTCAGGGTTTCCTTAACATCAGATGGCCAAAATGGCAGCGTGTACTGATGACCCGATCAATTGCAATGGTCCCAACGATTTTGGTGATATTATTTGCTCATAAATTCTTGGATCCTTTGAACAATTGGTTAAATGTGTTACAGAGTGTTGAATTACCATTTGCATTGTTTCCCATTCTTCACTTTACAAGCAGTTTGAAGATAATGAATGATTTCAAAAATGGCAAGTATGTATCATATTTCCGCTAATACAAGCTGTTGTTTGATATTGTTGTTATTGTTGCTTTTAAATCCTAAGTAATCATTGATCCAGTAGATCTATGATGAGAAAGATATTGAAGCTGTGACCACCCATGCCATGTGTGGTCATAACTTAATGTAGATGTTAAACAATGATAATGATGATTAATGTATGTTTTGCTGCTTCATGTAGAAATCTAGGCAAGCAGGGGTCACAATCACCACTGGGATAACAAAGACGAACAACAGTTAAAATGTTTTGGAGCCATTGATTTTCTATTTGTACGTTACATCGTGCAGGTGTACCACGTGTATATACAAATGTGTGGCACAGAGAGATATCCAAGGGTGGTGACCTGGATATATCCCCAGCCCCCTGAGAGTACAAGGGGTCAAAGGTTGACACATGTGCATGAGGAAAGCAGGGTGGAATTTCTCTAGAGACCATCTGCTGTTCAGCTCTCCCTAGAGTTTCTTGCTAATTTCACCCTCTGATATTCTGATATGTCCCATATTATGACAACATACTTCATCATTTGCATGACTGGTCTGTACAGCATACCTCACTGACTGACACTACTTACTGAGTCTGTCCACCATTTATTAGTAGTGGACCAGTCCACTTCTCATCGGGGGGGGGGGGCATCTGCCACAACATCCTCAATCAACAGTTGTTATTTCTGTCATCATCATCATCATCGTCATTTAACATCTGCTTTCCATGCTGGCATGGGTTAGATGGTTTGACTGAGGGCTGGCAAGCCAGAAGACTGTACCAAAATAAATGTTCAACTGCAAAAATTTATGAGCAGGTTTCAATTCTTAGTTAGAATGTCTGGCCTTTCATTGGTAAATTGGAAATGCTTGTAAGAAAAAGAATTAACTTCCTGTTTTTTTTTATTTTTTACAAATTTTAAATGTATAATTTTAGTGAAATATTTCTGTTTCAGAATCCTGCAAAGTGTTGTGTGGTTCTTAGCCATCTTAGACATTGGTGTCAATATTTACCTGGTTAGCTTTTACATCGTTAGTATATCTAAAAATTTTTTTTCTTTTCATTTTAATTATTTTAGATCTTAATTATTAATGTTATTGGTAGCAAAATTATTTTGTAAATGCACCCCAGTGTCATGCAAGTGGCACCTGTGCTGGTGACACGTAAAAACACTTATTACACTCTCGGAGTCATTGGTGTTAGGAAGGACATCCAGCCATAGAAAACCATGCCAAATCAGACTGTAGTCTGGTGCAGCCTTTCAGCATGCCAGCCCAGTCAAACCATGCCAGCATGGACAACAGACATTAAATGGTAATAATGATGATGATGATGATATGAAAGGCTGCTATATGAAATATGGTAAATGAGAATTCTTTATAATTTTTGACACAAAACTAACAATTTTAAGGGTAGGAGGAAGCCAATTATATTGACCCCATTCACCCTGAAAGGATGGAAGGCAAAATCATCCTTGATAGAATATGAACTCAAAATGCAAAGAAGCAACAGAGATGGCGTTAAGCTTTTTGTCCAACATGCTACCAATTCCAGCAGCTCACAACTTTGACTATTTTGCATTTAAAATAGCCATATAGGCACAGGCATGGCTGTGTGGTAAGAAGTTTGCTTCCCAACCACATGGTTCCTAGTTCAGTCTCACTGCATGGCACTCTGGGCAAGTGTCTGCTATAGCTTCAGGCCAACCAAAGCCTTGTGAGTGGATTTAGTAGACGGAAACTGAAAGAAGCCTGTCATCTATATATATATATATATATATATATATATACATTGTGTGTCTGTGGTTGTCCCCCTTCTATTGCTTGACAACCAATGTCAGTGTGTTTACGTCTCCATAACTTAGCGGTTTGGCAAAAGAGACCAATAGTATAAGTACTAGGCTTACAAAGAATAAATCCTGGGGTCTATTTGTTCAACTAAAGGCGGTGCTCCAGTATGGTTGCAGTCAAATGACTGAAACAAGTAAAAGAAAGAAAGATTATCCAGCCCAAATGTTCTACCAGTTTTTTTTTTACTATGTTTAGACTAGTCAGATCCAACCTCTCACACCTACCCTACAATGTCATTCTAAAATCACTCACAATGTCGAAATCTCAAAGCTGTGATTAATTTAAAATGATGTGAATAATTAAACATTACATTTGACAGTAATCTAAATGCTAAAGGATTGATATTATAGATAAGAATATTTGCTACATTTGTTAAACTAGTAAATGGGAGAAAGTCTGACTCTGCTTGATTTGAATTAGTGAGAAAGACTGGTGCATGTGATCAAATGAAATAATGTCTAATGCTTCAGATCAGCTTTTCACTGACAAAAGCTGCCATCAATGTCGTTGGTCTGTTTTCACCAAGATGCACCTGTTTTGTTTAGCCATGAAATACACATTGATATTTCATCATCATCATTACTTAATGTCTGTTAATGTCTGCTTTTTATGCTAGCATGGGTTGGACATTTTGACAGGGGCTGGCTATACAGAAGACTGCACCAGGCTTCATTGTTTGTTTGTAGTGGTTATATATAGTCAGTGCCAGGTGTTGATGTTGCTGTGTGTATGTTATTACAAGAGTTCATATAGAGATGAAGAATAAATTCAAGAATTATATATTTACAACATAAAAATATATTTTATTTACTGGTCGACGATGAAGCATAACCATAATGTAGAATCTAGTTGAATGAAGTAATCTATGCAAGAAAGTTCAGTGATAGGAAATATAGAAATAACAGCTAAGTGGTGGCTTTCAGTCATGTGGCGTAGAGAAATAGACAGACATGGCAATGACGTGAATGGCTCAAAGTCCAATCAGCTAAGAAGCAAAGAGCAGGGTTAGCAAGCTGTTTTTATTACTGGAATGCTCTTATGATATTCTATAGAATTCAGTATTGCTGCTTTGTTTCATATTCCTGTTCTTAATTTCTGTACTTACCAAAGACTAATTTTGACTTTTCTCATATTCTTGTAGAACAGTGAAAATCCTTGGTATGTTTACTTGATAGTAACCTTTGTTGGTCTACTGTATTTCATGTTTGTTTTATACCTGGTGAGTTCTATTTATTTTACACATTTCATTTGACATTTTTGTGAAATAAAAATATCTTTGTAAGTGCATGCGTTTTACTCAATGAAAAATATAATTACACAAAAAGAAACACACACTCTCTCTCTCTCTCTCTCTCTCTATTTCTAGTAGTCTCTCTAATCTGAGAAAGATGGTTGCATTAGATGATCAATATCTGTGAACATTCATCTGACTTCTCAGACATGCAGATAGAGTTCCGGGCAAGGAACACCGCTTGTTGAGATAAGAGTAGATGCCTTTCTGTGTCTCTCACAGCATACTCTGAAGTGCTGTAGATGCCAAATGGTTTGAAAGTTGTTTGCTGCCTTGGAGAACCTAATCTCATATATATCTCATATATATATATATATATATATATATATATATATATATTTCCAAAGGCTAAAACTCTGCTCCCTAAAATTTAATTAAGGGAGATGTACTATTCATGTGAAATATCTTTATTATAAAATCATGCTGGATTTCATACTCCACAAACACTCAAATAAAATACTCAGTGACCCCTTTATGATGTATTTGGTGAAGGTTTTCTCTCCAAAATCCTAAGTACTCAAAAAAAAAAAAATGTTCAAAAGATGTTTTGCACAAACCTTTTTTCAATTATAACATTAACAATTTTTTTTTAGGGTATTGGGAAGAAGAATTGCCTCAAGTTAAAGGTAAGTTTCTGTTTATATGTTTAAAAAATATGATCCTAATTAATTTCCTTCCAATCGCTTATAATTAATGTTGTATGTTGTAAAATAGGAATAGCAGTTAGATTGAATTCAACAAGTACCTATGACTTCTGTTTAACTTTGAGTTAACCCTTTAAAACATACAATGCTTCATTAGAGCTGGTGCTAATCCTTAATTTAGTTTCTGTATTAAGTAAGCAAGTGAAGAGAAAAATTCCTTAACAGCTTTAAAGTATATGCAACTTATTTTAATTCTCAGACTTTAGGACATCATATAAAGATTAAAAACAGACTGTTGATTAAAATCAGTTGTTGTTGTGGCCGATGACAGTACTGCCTGATTGGCACCGATGCTGATGGCATGTAAAAAGCACCATTTGAGTGTGATCAATGCCAGTACCATCTGACTGGCTCCCATGCTGGTAGCACATTAGAAGCACTGTTCAAGTGTTTGATGCCAGTGCTGGTGGCATGTAAAAAGCACCATTCGAGCATGGTCATTGCCAGTGCTGCCTGACTGGCTCCCGTGCCAGTAGCACATAAAAAGCACCATCCGAGCATGACCAATGCCAGTACTGCCTGACTGGCCCTCGTCCTGGTGGTACATAAAAAACACCCGCTTCACTCTCGGAGTGGTTGGCATTAGGAAGGGCATCCAGATGTAGAAACATTACCAGATTGGATTGGGGCCTGGTACAGCCTTCCGGCTCACCAGCCCTCAGTCAAACCATCCAACCCATGGCAGCATGGAAAGCAGACATTAAATAACGATGATGATGAAGGTAACGATTGATCACCCAAAGTTTAACTCAAACCAACGTACTGGACTCTTGTATCTGCTCCTCAGGACTGGAAGGTCTTAATCCATGTCATAGATTTGAACAGACCAGCAATTGTTTAATAGTACTGACACATTGTTGACCAGCTTAAAGCTGCAATCCATACAGGCCTTCAGTGTGGCTCCTGCAAAGGGCTAATTGGGTCTGCAGCCCAAAACTAAAAAGAGCAGTGAAAATAAAGCATTTATTGGTACCCTACCAATATGGTATTACTTTAAATTCAGTTTATATGAAACAACTTGGAAGTTGACAAATTTTGGGAGTTCTTTTAAAATTCGAAATTTCAATTGTTAGCATATAACAAATCCTCATCCATACCTGATCCCAATGCTGGATGTTCAAGAACTTGTAGTAACGCTGTGCGCATGCGTGGAATTAAACAAGCAAGCGTTCCCGCTTAATTCTATCTCTTTTACGGTCGGCCGACCATGAGCACGGACGTGTCAAGAGTGTCTCTAATACTCCAATCTGGAGACATTCTCTTTACGGGTTAAGCTGTCTCTCTACATCTTTCGGACTTACACTCGACAGCTCGCTTACAACTACAGAACAACGTCTCAACAACTATGCTCATACACAACAGAAGCTGTAACAACAAGAACTAAAGATGTATATATTTACCACCTGAATAAAGTGTTGTTTAAGTTGATAGTCTGGAGTTCAGCGTTCCGTTATATTCTAAGTTTATAGTAGGAAAGTCAGGTATACGTCTAAAGATGTATAACCCACTATCAACTAAAGTGGTGACCCCCGACGTGATTCGAACACGCAGCCCGCTGAGCTGCAATAACCCACTTTCTACTAAAGTGGTGACCCCGACGAAGAAAAAACGCAGCATGAATTCTGGACTACCAACTTATAACTGGTGAACCCTGACTAAAGAACAAATACGGCCATGGAGACTGAACTACGTATTACCAACATCTCCAACCATAGTCAACACAACTCAACAAGAGCGGTTTTTATTCTCGCCTCAGTTAGAGTGGATTTTTCCACTCACGAAAAACAGACAGGAATTACGGCCTGCTTTTTATTATGTTCTTATATGTCGCATTCAGACTCTCACATATACATACTTATTTTATGCCACACAATAACACTTGTTATTCATTTCATACGGTTGTTTTCTTTTCTATCGTCTCATTACTGGTATTTACGAATTCACTAATGTTCGTAGTATAACGTAATTACTTGTATATCATCTTTGATATATATTTTGGTTTTGACCGTGTGACACGTTTAAATAAAAGGAGTCCTCTGTTATTCCATTCGTCACCATTTCTCCTTTTTGAGTTCGCACGGTCGTTTTTTTCATCTTGGGTTAAAAAAAATTTTTGTTCGAGGTTTTCGCTAATGGTCGTATAGAGATTTGTCTGTCGATCGTTCTGTAAAAGCGTACCTCTTCAAACACTCATCACCAAACAGCCTTTTCGCCACCAGCGTCGTGCGCCAACCAAGATTACCACCGTGACGACAACAATTACTACTACCAACTACAAGCATTCCCCCCGACGTTGCCAAGTTTCAACTGACCCATTACCACTGTCA
Source organism: Octopus bimaculoides (assembly GCF_046866305.1). Lineage (NCBI taxonomy): Eukaryota > Metazoa > Mollusca > Cephalopoda > Octopoda > Octopodidae > Octopus > Octopus bimaculoides. The sequence goes on from NC_142943.1 coordinate 29,830,629, forward strand.
ACATCATTGCCACCACACATACAGAGCACAGCTATAGCAGTTCCTGCGCCGACGTCTTCATCAATGTACTGTCTACCACAATGTCGTGCGCCAACAACCCCACCACCAGGGACACACCAATCAACTTGTGTAACTCTTGTGCGAACTGGTTTTCTCTATCTCGGTGTTTTGGGACTTTTCGCAGTCTATACTACAGACACTTTCACTTGTTCTGTGTTTTTTCTCACACACACACTTGTGCACTCGTACATTTTTCTTTCCTTTCAGGGAAAACAAACAATCAGACTTTTACATCGCGTGATTCCAGTTTCCTGGACAGTTGTCATCACGGTTGTTTTGTCATTGTCATTTCACACATTGCATGCATGTATTTCACATGTGTACATTTCATTTCTTTGAATTTTCTTTGTGTGTGTTTGTACCACATCTTGTGGGTGGTTTTCAGTGGCCATCCTGCCTCAGGCGTTCTAACAGATTTCATTTATCGTGCGTTTCTCGCACTGGCAAGGGAGCTCTGTAGTAACGCCGTGCGCATGCATAGTCTCACGCATGCGTGGAATTAAACAAGCAAGCGTTCCTGCTTAATTCTATCTCTTTTACGGTCGGCCGACCATGAGCACGGACGTGTCAAGAGTGTCTCTTTACGTGTTAAGCTGTCTCTCTACATCTTTCGGACTTACACTCGACAGCTCGCTTACAACTACAGAACAACGTCTCAACAACTATGCTCATACACAACAGAAGCTGTAACAACAAGAACTAAAGATGTATATATTTACCACCTGAATAAAGTGTTGTTTAAGTTGATAGTCTGGAGTTCAGCGTTCCGTTATATTCTAAGTTTATAGTAGGAAAGTCAGGTATACGTCTAAAGATGTATAACCCACTTTCTACTAAAAACTAAATGAAGGCAGATTTTCAATCCCAGAAACATCCTGATCCCAAAAAAGTATAATATGTCTATGTAGAGCAAATGCAGACTGAGATACAGGGGTCCAGGATTGACAAACAGACAGAATTTTGTGTCTATTGTTCTAGATTTTTGTTATAGAAAATACCATCTTCATTTGTTTTGCAGGTTCTTTTCTATGTCTAACATTAAAAAAAAAAAAAAGATTCAAGTTTAAAGCAAACACATCATTGAAATCTTGAAGTTACAGGATAATACAATGGAATAAATAAGCATTACATTTGAGAGCGTAATCTGTATGTTAAAGAGTTGAATATGTTAATACTCACTCAGTGATTGGTTATTGGTTATTGTGTATCTTTTGTTTCACAAAAAATATTTATCTAACAAATTACTGTCTTTTTATTAACTTTAGATTTTTGTACTGAGATGTCTTAGAAGAATTTCTGATTTGCCAGCTTTTGAACGAGAAGAACAAATTGCCTATGAAATTTTACAAGAACAATATTAAGCACCAGAATTTTAAAGAATATTTCAATTATTTTAATAATAAGTGGAATTTAATTGTCTTAACATAATATTGTCATGTCTTTTGTGACAAAATGGAAAAGAATTTGTCAACTGTCCAACACTTAATTTCTGCAAAGAAATATGCTTTTTTTGAGAATATACAGTTTTCCAAATAAACTATTCTAATTTTTTAGAATTGTTTTACAAAAAATGGAAATTGTTTTGGGAGATAGAAACCTTTTGGTTTCTTTTTATGGAGTGCTGATTGTGGTCTATTAGAGAAGAAAATTATACTCATAAAATTCTATATTTTCTATATATTTTAAAAGAAGTGTTCCAAAAGACAAAGGAATTTTAAAAACATTTTGAATAAAGCATTTTTAAGTACTTCATTTTATTTATTTATTTATCTTTTATTTTACAGCAAAAAAAAAAAATGTTCATCAAATCTGCTAGCATCATTAATTTCTTGTGTCTTTGATATAAATAACGTATGAGTCTGAAGACAAAGATTATGAGGCTAAAGTGCCAAGAAGATAGAAATGGAAGCAATGCCCATGATCTCTGTAAACTCCCTCACTCTTGAGAAATTATGGTTGATGTTTAGCTTGAAAAATCAAATGTCAATGTCCATAAGGAAAATGTAAATGGGAAGGAAAACAAGTGGGTCCAGAGAAAAGAGTATGCAATTGGTCTGTTAAGAGCAAATGCTGACGAAGTAGTGAGAGGAGGAGAAACAGCATGCTTGTATGTTAATGTGTATTGGTGATTGTTTTTTTTGCTGGTCAGTTGGATAGCTTTCCTTTGGGTATAGTCTGGAGTTTGTATGTGAGTGTAGCAACAGCACCATTGTTTAGATGGGAATTGTATGCCAATGAATAGAAAATAATTAAAAGGAAAAATGTATAAATACAGCATGGTGATACTTAAGGAATGAGAATTTCAGTTTTCAGACAGCAACAATTCCTGGAAAGTAAAAGATTAGTTTTTTCTCCTTTCCTCCAATTCACTCACTGGAAAACCTTCTTAAAAATATATATTCTTCATGGAATTTCATGGGTGCTTCTTTGTTTCCATGGCTCCATGAGAGTGAAGAGTTTGCTTTATCACAACTGAAAGAGGTGGTGGTTATCTGAAACTTATCCCAAAATTTAATCAAAATAATTGTTAACTTTCACTTTTGAAAATGCATCTCGAAAAGATTTCCATTTTAAAATATGCATTTTAAAGAAAGCTGTGAGAAAACAAAATCTGTAAGGTGAGACAACACCAAACTATAGTTGTGCCCAAAGTTTTTCGTTTAACAGGGAGTCTACCGCTGTATATAGCTAGGGAACAGAGGCAAGGGGACACTTCGCCCCGAGTGACGCTTTTATTGGTACAGCAATGTTGGGTATGCATGTATACAGGGTGGGGAGGCTGCAGGTGGATGTGAAGGAGGTAGGGCAACAAAAATTTTTTTTCCATGAGTGTTCTGGACCCCAGTAATGAACTCATTTGTATACAGCCAATCAGAGCTCACTTTGAAAATCTACATACTGTGTACTACTACAGTACAGCCAGTCAGGCATAGAATGGTGTGTCACTCTGTGTGTACAGCACAGCAGGTCTCACATAAGCCCCCCCCCCCATTATCGTCATAGATCAATTGAGCACCATCTCTATATAGAACAAACATTAGGTACCTATGCTCAACTGAGATTAGTGGATACTGCATGTACCCATTGATAAATGCTAGGAGGGTGCAATACGACACAACGCCATATTGATTATGATGTTTCTAGATCAACACTAACATTTTAAATTAGGAATATACAAAATCAGTCATTTTCTTGTAAATTATACGCAAATTGGCAACACTTATGGCATCATCGGTGAGCAGCTCTCCATTCACTTTATACACTAAATTTCACATTTGTCACCCCTATTAACCCATTTAGAACAATTACATTTTACTAAAACGCCCATTTTCCATTGAACTCAACCAGAGTATTTTTGTGACTAAATGGACACTAGTTTCATAGTTGAGCTCTGATAGGCTGTAGGCAAATGAGTTCATAACTGGGGTCCAGAACTCTCTTGGGAAAAAAATTCTGTGGTCCAACAAACTAAAAGGTTGCTCCATACGGTACGCACTCTAGCTATGCAACTGGTTTACTGCTGTAAAATAGTGAAAGTAAATAGACCTAAAAAATGAAAGTAAATTGCAATAGAAACCTCGTGGCGATAGTGACATGCCAAAATTTCATTAAAAAAGAGCATTAAGAACTCTCTCATTATACCATGGCCACACGCACCTATAGTACATTCTATTTAATATATTAAGTATTTCAGAATTAATAGCTGCAGTACACCCTTCCAAAGTACTATACGCAAGAAAGTAATTCAGTGGCTTGCACAGTGATGCATGATAGTCAGCACTGTTACATGAGAGATGCAATAATCCTGCGCGTTTAATAAGCTGTAGAGAAACAAACGACGGGAAGAGGTGGCATTGTTCTTGTAGATTACTTGGACAACACAGGCCAATTCCTTTTCCTCTACTCATAAAAATCCAAATAATATACGTGGGTGAGAGTGTCATCACTTCCCGTTTCTATCACAATTTAATTTCACTTTTTTACGACCGTAAAGTGCCCGTTAAACCTGATGTTTTAATCAAAAATTGGATCTATTTCAAAACGGGGGCACCAGTATTTTCTTAACGAAACACTAACGAAACACTTTGAAACTTGGGACACTGGTAGAATGTGTCATATAAAACATCTTTTACTCTTAGTCTTCTTAACAAAAAAACGTACATCGCAAGTTATTCCATGTTAAAGTTGTCGTATTTCTGTAATTTCAACCAATCACTGACGTCTATTCAGCTGAATAGAGTTACTGCTGGGCGGTCATAAAAATGTTATTCCCTGTGACATATTTCATCCGGTTTAATCGTAATTTATACGCATATATTGTTTATATAATAAATTACGCTGTGCGTATCTATGTGTGTAACAATTTTAGAGTTCGGATTCTAGAGTTAGGGTTAGTTTTAGGGTTAGGGTTAACAGTCTGGTTAGGGGATTAATACGATATACACCGTTACAGCGCTAACTGTTTTCAACTGAATAGACGTCAGTGATTAGTAGAAATAATCGAAATAAGAATTTTTTACATGAAATAAATTCGAATACAAACATTTTTTTCTGTTCTATAACACAAAATAGATAAGTATACGAAGTTTGAAAGTCTTTCGGTACCAAAACCACTACATAAAACGTAAATGAAAACTGGTGCCCCCGTTTTGAAATAGATCCCCAAAATTTATTTAGACAAACTTAATGTGATATTTGATTGTAATCTACCAAAAAGTAAGAAAAAAAAGTACTAAACAGTGAACTAATACACGTCATTGGTCATCAGTACTTGCTTCCGGTTAAAGAAGAAAATATTCACTAGACAACTTTAAAAAAAATGAGCTTAATTAACATACATGTAATTTAGTACTAAAAAAATAGCTTAAATTTAAATACGGAAGACGAATGTTTTTAATTATAATTTCAGATATTTAGATTTAAATTAATTTCGTGCAATCAGATTATGGCATTTATTTGATATCGGACTCTGTCTTTCCGGAAGTTGATGCTACATGTAATATATTTCATTGACGACATTGTCTGCTTAAGTCTGACAAGAAAAACTCAGGTAAACCCGAATTAATATTGCTTCACCAGTAATTTATTTAAGTTAATTACTAAATTGTGTTTTAAAGGAATTTAATCGTTTTGTGTATATCGAAAGATGTATTTTATGATGATCGACCTTTTTTATGTCAACGTGTCACTTGTTGGGAAGCTGGGAGGCGAAGAAGAAGAACCCTTTAACAGACGAATTGAGCGAAAATAGGGTTACATTTCCTTTCTTTTTGGTGATAAATATATATACATTGATGTCAATTGAAAATGTTACTGAATAGAATGTTCAATATGATTAATTCGTAATAATATTAAAAATTAGAATTTGATTGGAATACTGTGTAATAGAAATATCTCTTAGAAATTTACCGTTGTAAGACTGAATAGAGTAAAAGACAATAATTCACAATTAAGCATAAAACGTTAAAGGGAAATTGTTTAAATAGAATGCAAACGGACTAATCACGATATTGTCTGAAGGTATTTGTTTCAAATTACACAACCAAGGAACAATATTTCAGAAATATTAGTATTAAAGATTTACTATTCCATATGTGAGAACAATATTGTCAACCTGGGGCTAAAACACAAACAACTAAATGTTCTCCATATCACACCATACCGTCTTAATAAAAGAAAGGATACTTTCGATAATGTTTTTGTAGATACACCGTGAAATAAATATGGGTAATAACAGCAGACTTTGGGCTAAACGACAAATAGTTAGGCATTGGCGGATATAGAGCTGGAAGTTCATTTAACATAAATATTTTCTCAAAAATAATAATGAGTTGCCTTAATACCCAGATTGGGTTATTTTATGGTGGAGATGGAGTATATGTAATCTAGGTATACCCCCCCCCCCCTTTTAAATTTTGTTTTTTTTTTACGGAATCCCACGTTTGAGGCTATGGAGATTTCGATTCTGAAAAAAGATTTTCAAAAATCTCAATTTCAAAATTTCGATCCCCCCCCCCCCCACCGGTTTTTATATAGATCCACAGGGTAAACCTAACCCTGACCGTAACCCTAACCCTAACATTAGTTTTGTGAGATTTGGCTGTTATTTCTAGCATGTAAATAGCCTGCTTGGTGGGGTGGGGGTTGAAATGTTTCAAAAATTTTTTTTTCAGAATCGGAATCTCCATAGCCTAAAACGTGGGATTCCATAAAAAAAATTAATAAATAAGGGGGGGGGGAGGTTCAGATTACATATAGTCCATCTCTACCGTATTGTCTTCTATAGCCTTGACCAATGCTTTGAGAATTAAATTTAGTATCCTGGAACTATGTGCAACCCATTAGGTGTGTGTGTGTGTGTGTGTATATGCACAAATACATTTAATGTCCAAGCATGGAAAACGGACGTTAGATGTCCATGCTGTTGTCCAACCCATGCCAGACTCCTTTGTTACATCCTCTTCTCAATTTTTTCATCATCTGTATCTTCTTATAAACTTCTCAGTAAAGCTTCTTCTTTTTTTTACCATGGCATCCCCTTTTCTAAGAAGTGGTTATTGTTGATTAAAGTCCCACTTAGATGTATTTGCAAACAATCTGTGGTAACCTAACAGATCCTGTATACTGAATATGTAATTTAATAAAACATGGTTTCTCTTTAAACTTATTTGTTTTTATTTAGTATATTCATTTATTTTTTTTATTTTTTTAATCTGAAAGCAATGGATCAGGTAATGCAAATGGTTGAGCCTGGCAAACAGTTTGCCAAAGACTCCATAAGACTTGTCAAAAGATGCACAAAACCAGACAGAAAAGGTAACTATTTGTAACTTTAAATTGAATAAATTGAACCTTTACTATTTTACATATATAATTTATATCAAGTAACAAAAAAACTTTGTTGAAAGGATAAACGATTATCAACTAAGTAATTCCTTAAATTTTGTACATGTTTTGTTGTATTTAAACGTCTAATAGAAGCGAGCATTTTGATTTTAAAAATAAAAAAGGTTCTATTTCACTCTTGGAGTGGTTGGTGTTAGGAAGGCCATCCAGCTGGCACATCAGATTGGAGCCTGGTGCAGCCTCCCGGCTTGCCAGTCCTCAGTCAAACCGTCCAACTCATGCCAGCATGGAAAGTGGACGTTTGATGATGATGATGATTCTGAATGCTAAAGGGTTAATGATGTAAAATGAAAAGGACTTGTTGAGCTAGACTCAAAACCAAGCTGCAGACCCTGTATATATAGATAACTTGCATTGTTCCTATAATTTATAAAGGAGCATTACTTCTAAGACGGGGGTTTTCAAACTTTTTGAATTGCGGACCCCTTTATATTTCAGGCTTTATCTTATAAACGCTTATGAAATTTATACATAAATATTTGCTTAAAATAACATATATTTTTACATTTATTTATTTAACAGTATTTAACAAATAGGTTTATTGTCAATTAAAAGATTTCGATTAAAAAACATATATAAAATCAAATTGCCCATAAAAAGTATTTGCTGTCCACGGACCCCCTGTGGTCCAAGGACCACAGTTTGAAAACCCCTGTTTTAAGAGATCTGAATCATTTCTAAGGTGCTCCCCATCACCAATCGAAGCTGTTTTCTTTCATTTATCTTCTTAATTCTTTGGGGGTTGTCATGATTGACGCAAACCAAATTAAAATTTATATTCATTCAAACAAATGAATAGCGTTAATATTTTCACAATTGCCTAACAATAGAAATTTCTTTTATTTCCATTTAGAATTTCAGAAAATTGCCGTAGCCACTGCCATTGGTTTCTGTATCATGGGATTCATCGGTTTTTTCGTGAAACTCATCCACATCCCCATTAATAATATCATTGTGTAAGTAAACCAGCTTGCTTCCCATGAACGGCTGCAATCTGAATGAATTTCATTTTTGGCTCTTTTTTTTATCTTTTACTTGTTTCTCTCATTAGACTGTGGCCATGCTGGGGCATCGCCTTCAAGAATTTTTAGTCGAATGATTTGACTCCAGTACTTTTTTTTCTTTAACCCTTTCGTTACCGTATTTCTGTTGAGATGTTCTGTATTTCTTTAAATTAATTTAAAATATAACAAAGAATTTAGTAAAATAACTTAGTTATCATTAAGCTTGTGTTAGGAATATAACACAAGCTTAATGATAACTAATGTTTGGTGGAAGATTTTAATTCAAAACTTATGAAAACAAGACATTTGTACTAGAGACCCAGGGGCGGTTTCAGCCGGGTTGGTAAGGAAAGGGTTAAGCCTAGTACTTTATCAGTCTTTCTGCTGAACCATTAAGTTACAGGGATGTAAACACACCAACACCAGTTGTCAAGCAGTGGACACACACATATATACACAGCAGGCTTCTTTCAGTTTCCATCAACCAAATCCACTCAAGGCTTTGGTTGGCCTGAGGCTATAATAGAAGACACTTGCTCAAAGTGCCACACATTAGGACTGAACCAGCAACCATGTGATTGAGAAGCAAGCTTCTTACCACATATGCCTGCCCCTAAAAGTATTTTTCATTATGAATTCAGAGATTGTTTTAATAATAGTTTTCCCTCCTATTTTCATTTAATGCAATGCAGTTGTTGTTGTTGTCGTAGTGCTATCCAGACAGAAGTCTGGTAGTTGTGTCTTGCAGCATATTGCCACATACTTCAGTCTTTCATCATATCATGTGAAGAACTGATCTCCCCATTTTGTTCACTTCTCTTCCCGAATATCCTCTTCTGACAGTTCTGGTTTTTTGTGCCATGTTAAAAGCACCCTGTGCACTCTGTAAAGTGATTAGCATTAGGAAGAGTATCCAGCCATAGAAACCATTCCAAAACAATCAGTTGGTGCCTGGTGCAACTCCCCAGCATGCCAGCTTCTATCAAATCATCCAACCCATGCCAGCACTGAAAATGGACATTAAATGATGATGATTTTGTGAAGTATCTCATTTTTGTCCTGCCTCTGATGATTTCCACGTCTAACATCAACATCAAAATATTTAAGTTGATTTCGTACAACCTTCCTTTGGATGAGGGAGGGGGGTTTTGTTTTATTGATTACCAGAGGCAACAACTCCCCAAACATTTTCCACTCATTCTTTATTCTAACAACTGTGCTATTGCAACAAAATTAGATCACTTAAACTTTCAGCTATGTCTAGTAAGTTGTCTAAACAGTTTATGGATGTCATTCAGAAATGTCCAAGTTGCTATCTCTCTCTCTCTCCACATCTAACATCCCTGAAATCATAGTTGGTTTTTTTTTTTCAAATAGTTCACTTCCTTACTTGTCTTTTTTCTTAATTTCATTTTCCTAAAGACACTAAAGTCTTAAATAAATTCTTTCTTAAAAAACAGAGTTTACTTTTATAATTTTATAACTGTTATAAAATTTCCTGAAAAATTGTAAATTTTCAATAAACTATTTCTCTGTCTATTTTTCAGAGGCAGTTAAATCACTGACAATGAAAAGATTTCCTAGGTATACAAGTTTGTTGATTAAATAAAAACTGTTTTGTATACATTTGTCTTTTGTTTTTAATTATTCTTCTCAAAGAAATTGATTATACTTCAGTAATTCTTTCAATGAGAAAAAGTTTTTTGATTATTGGTGCTTGAGAAGAAGACCCATCAAGCCGAGCAAAATTTCAGTCATGGAAGATACTCTACTCCCTACTCATGCACCTTTGGCAGTACTCTAGCATTTATACTTTAACCCCCATACTGAGGGTACGCCCTGGCACTTCACCACCATCTATCTCTCTCGGAAGATACATCTGAATGCAAAGAGTGTGGTGGTGAAGTGCAGTGACTGGTGAATCCTGGATATCTAGGGGGGCTAGGAGACAACAGGATAGCAATGATACAGTGAGGACAGGATTGGGGAGAAAGAGATAAGCATTGGTATGAAAAAGAGGAAATGTGAGGAAGAGAAGAGATCATCGTCATCGTTTAACGTCCGCTTTCCATGCTAGCATGGGTTGGACGATTTGACTGAGGACTGGTGAAACCGGATGGCAACACCAGGCTCCAATCTAATTTGGCAGAGTTTCTACAGCTGGATGCCCTTCCTAACGCCAACCACTCAGAGAGTGTAGTGGGTGCTTTTACGTGTCACCCTCATGAAAACGGCCACCCTCGAAATGGTGTCTTTTATGTGCCACCCGCACAAGCCAGTCCAGGGGCACTGGCAACGATCTCACTTGAAAATCCTACGGGAGCCAGTCAGGCGGTACTGGCAACGGCCACGCTCAAAATGGTGCATCTCATGTGCCACCCGCACAAGAGCCAGTCCAGAGGCACTGGCAACGATCTTACTTGGCTTGCCGGGTCTTCTCACGCACAGCACATTTTCAAAGGTCTCGGTCAGTAGTCATCGCCTCGGTGAGGCCCAATGTACGAAGGTCTTGCCTCACCACCTCAGCCCAGGTCTTCCTGGGCCTACCTCTTCCACGGGTTCCCTCAACTGTTAGGGTGTGACAGTTTTTCACGCAGCTATCCTCATCCATTCTCACCACATGTCCATACCAGCGCAATCGTCTCTCTTGCACACCACAACTGATGCTTCTAATGTTCAGCTTTTCTCTCAAGATACTTACACTCTGACGGGTATTCACATTGACATTACACATCCAACGGAGCATACTGGCTTCATTCCTTGCGAGCTTACGTATGTCCTCAGCAGTTACAGCCCATGTTTCCCTGCCATGTAGCATGGCTGTTCGTACGCATGCGTCATACAGTCTGCCTTTTACTCTGAGTGAGAGTCCCTTTGTCGCCAGCAGGGGTAAGAGCTCTCTAAACTTTGCCCAGGCTATTCTTATTCTAGCAGCTACACTTTCAGCGCACCCACCCCCACTTCTAACTTGGTCGCCCAGATAGCGGAAGCTATCGACTACCTCTAGTTTTTCACCCTGGAATGAGATAGAAGTTGTTTCCTGTTTGTTTACAGTCTTCATTGCACCTGAACATCTGCCACAAACAAAAACTAACTTGCTAGTTAACCTGCCTTTGATGTTGCTGCACCTCTTATGTGTCCATAGCTTGCACCGGGTACATCTTATAGAGTTACTACCTACTCCTTTTCTACATACTGAGCAGGGCCATCTACCTGAAGGGGTTTGTGTTTTATATACCTTCCTACTTATTAGAATTTTGGTTTTAGCTGGGTTGACTCTAAGGCCCTTCAATTCTAGACCTTGCTTCCACACCTGAAACTTCTCCTCTAGTTCTGATAGTGACTCCGCAATTAGGGCAAGGTCATCAGCATAGAGGAGCTCCCAGGGGCAACCTGTCTTGAACTCCTCTGTGATTGCCTGGAGGACTATGATAAATAAGAGGGGGCTGAGGACGGAACCTTGGTGGACCCCTACCTCTACCCGGAATTCATTGCTGTACTCATTTCCAACCCTCACCTTACTGGCAGCATCTCTGTACATGGCTCGCACAGCTCTCACTAACCATTCTTCTATCCCAAGTTTCCTCATTGACCACCAGATAAGGGATCGGGGGACCCTGTCAAAGGCTTTCTCCATGTCAACGAAAGCCAGGTACAGAGGTTTATCCTTAGCTAGGTATTTCTCCTGCAACTGTCTCACTAGAAATAAGGCATCAGTAGTGCTTTTACTTGGCACGAACCCAAACTGCATCTCATCTAAATTGATTCGCTCCCTAATTAGTTGGGCTATGACCCTCTCTGTAACTTTCATAACCTGATCTAACAGCTTGATGCCTCTGTAATTATTTGTATCTAAAGCGTCACCTTTACCTTTGTAGCAGTTGACTATGATGCTGCTACACCAGTCATTGGGTATGACTCCTTCGTGTATCACCTGGTTCGTAATACGGGTGACTAGGCTATAGCCAACACTGCCAGATATTTTGAGCATTTCTGCAGTGATTCCTGATGGGCCGGGGGCTTTCCCGGTCTTCATACTCTTAATTGCTTTATCTACCCTGGTACTATCAACTCGGATAGCTGGTCCCTCTATTGGGTCGACATATGGCAGGCTCTCTTCCTCCCATTCATTCTCTTTATTAAGCAATCTATCGTAGTGGCATCTCCAGACCTCTTTCTTTGCATCCTCATTTAGTGCAAGCGTACCATCATCCATGCGAACACATTTCTCTCCTACAACATCACTATTCTCTCTCCTACACTGTCTTGCAACACGAAATACCTCGAGTCTTTGGTCCTCACGGCGCAGAACATTGGCAAATCTTTTCTTATCTGCTTCCCCTCTGGCTAAATAAACCTGTCGCCTAGCCTCCCTTCTGGCACATTGGTACAATTCCGTGCTACCACCGTTCTTCCAGTCCTTCCAAGCCTGTTTCTTTTGTCTAATAGCCCTGTCTACCTCCTTGTTCCACCACCACGTTACTCTGGGTCGGGAGGGGACCTTACACCACCCACAAATCTGGTCGGTGGCTTTCAACAGGTTGTCCCGCAGAAATCTCCAATTGTCTTCCACGTTGTATGATGCTATATCCCCTTCTATTTCGTTAAATGCTTCAAGTAACTTGTCTCTAAGTTTCTGTCCATTTGCAGGGTCTTTAAGCTTCTACACCCTTCTCCTCCAAGCCTGTCTAATTCTGGGCACCCATTTTGCCTTGATCCCAAAGTCGCTAACTACTAATCTATGTTGTGGGGTACATTCTTCGCCTGGGTAGGTTTTGGCATTTATAAGCCGCCCTCTTTCCCTATTTCTGGCGAGGATGTAGTCGATTTGGCTAGAGCGTCTGCCGGAGCGGTAGGTGACTGGCAGGTTTCCTGAAGTTGGTATTGCAGACCATAAGATCGGTTGCATCACAGAACTCCAGCAGTCTGGTTCCCTCCTCGTTGCGGGAACCGAAGCCATAGCCTCCATGTATGCCATGGAAGCCTCCAGCACGACGTCCGACATGACCATTGAAGTCTCCAGCCACAAAGAGAAGGTCCCTGTCACTCGTCGACGAGGTAGTTTGCAAGAGGGTGTCATAGAATTGGTCTTTCAGACCATCTGGTAGCCCCGGTTGAGGTGCATAGGCTGAGATGACAGTAGCTAATCTATGATGAAGCACTAGTCTGATCTTAAGTACTCTGTCACTTACTCTAACGACCTCGATTACCTTATCCACCCATTTCTCCGCTAGAAGTATTCCTACGCCCCCGACCCCGTCAGTGTTCCCTGCCCAGAAAATCTTGTACCTGTGTTCTTTGCCTGTGAGGAACCTCGCAGAACCTCCTTGGGGTAAGGTGTGTGAAAAGTTGTATTGTTACATGGTGGTGGAATGCACAGTGCTTCTCAAACTCTGTTTAGCTGAAGTGGGTGGATTTTCTCAAGAACTTCATATCACCAGACACCTCGGTCTTTTATCATCTCTTCTGTGAGGCCCAACATCCTGAGATTGGTCTTCACTGCTTCATCCCATGTCTTCCTGGTTCTCCCTCTTCCACAGGTGTCATCCACTCTCGGTGATCAGCACTTCTTTATACACCTGTCTTCATTCCTATGCATCTCGTGTCTAAACCAACAGAGTATTTTCTCTTTCATGCTGCATCTGATTTCTCTTATGCCCAACTTCTCTCTCAACACATTTGCACTTTGTCGTTCAGTAATCCCTCACAATATCACAGTTTATTATTTAAGCTTACGTCGATTCCTCCATGGTGTTGTTTTGCATTTATAATAAAATAAATATATACAAATTATAAGAATAGTTTTTAAAATGTACAGTACTAGGCATCCAACTATAGAAACATTACCAGATAGGATTGGAGCCTGGTGCAGCCTTCTGGCTCGCCAGTCCTCAGTCAAACAGTCCAACCCATAACAGCATGGAAAACGGACGTTAAACGATGAAGATGATAAGTACTGTTTCTACTTTGCAGATTTTCACCTGTCGCACGAGGTTTTGTAATGGTAACACCCGCGATAATCGAGGGATTACTGTATATGCACATTCAACGGAATATACTACCTTCATTCCTCTCTAGTGTACGCATGTCTACTGCATTCAGAACCCATGCCTCACTACAATGAAGTATAGCCGTTCGTACGCAACCATCATACAATCTACCTTTTACTCTGAGAGAGAGAGTCCTTTGCTGTCAAGAGAGCAAATAGTTCTGTATTTTTAACGTCCTTTCCCTTTTTCTTTACGGAAATTGCCGAACGATTGTCAAACGATTTGGCATTTAGAGAACTTGTACCGAAGGATCGCCCAAACGCAGCTTGAGAACGACTGAAAAGCAAATATAGAAATCGGTATAAACGACTATTCCTCTTTCTAAGTATGTAGTCTAGTTATGACTTATGGTATGGTACGTAACTCTTGATATTTATAAGAGTTAACTCCCTGAAAACAGGGCGGGTTAACTTTCAATAAAAACTAAAGGTTGATCAAAGCGATGAAAATATTTTGCCTGCATTTTAATGTCCGCTGACAAGAATTTTCTAATATTGATTTCCTGATATTAATAATAATATATAATATAAAATATATATAATCGCTCGTATTAAATACATATACTTTAATACAATAGAGCACTCAATATAAATTCAGTATATAATATTCTCATTGAATATATTTAACTAAAGATTTATGTGTGTGTATGTATATATATATATAATACAAAGAATATATATACATGTATACACACATATATGTACATATATATACATATATATATATATATATATATATATATATATATATATATATATATATATGTTTCCGTCAATTAAATCCACTCATAAAGCTTTACTCGGCTCGGGATTACAGTAAAAGATATTTGCCCAAGGTGCTGTGCAGTGGAACTAAACCTGGAAACATGTGATTGGGAACAGACTTCTTGCTACATAGCCACAGCGGCTAAAAACAATCATTTACATAAGTGACTGATGCATGAAATGAGATTTGTGGATAGTTTTTAACAATCTCTAAATTTGTTTCGCCATTGATGCTAATGAAGATATGATATAAATCATCGATAGTCCCACATTGTCGCTGATGTTTCTTCTTGGCGAGCATCCTTCGCTCCTCCAATAGTCTGTGTATGGATGCTGTCATTATTTGAAGCAACAAGGCGGTGAGCTGGCAGAATTGTCGGCACGCTGGACGAACTGCTCAGCAGTATTTCGCCCGTTGCTACGTTTTGAGTTCAAACTGCGCCGAGGTCGACTTTACCTTTCATCCTTTCAGGGTCGATAAATGAAGTACCAGTTGAGTACCGGGGTCGAGGTAATCGACTATCCCCTTCCCAAAAATTTTAGGCCAACTGCCTATAATAGAAAGGATTATTTGGAGCAACAAAATTGAGCGAATGTTCGACAACTTCATGAGTATATAGGTTGTCACATAGGAAACCCAGACATCGGATGGTTTATAAAATTTTGATATGTCACTGTTCCACTTGTGCTTTCTATCGCATTTTACTTTCACCTCTTTACGACGGTAAACTGCATGTTAGCCGAAGTTTGCTGCTTAGTTTCTCCGAAGAAGGGAAACAAAATCCTTTTGTCGAGTTGTTAGCGACTTTCAAAGAGAAGGGATAATTTTAAAGCAATTGAGATTTATTTTACATAAAATTAAATTTTGTGAAAGTAATTCTTGATACAACACGGATATTTAGACGAGAAGAATATATCTGTGACGTTTGCATATTTTCCAAGGACACGAAGACACTAAATGAAATTAAATGGGTTCAACCGAAATTTGATCACATAACACTCCTCTCTTGTATTATAGTATATTTACGTCATATCAACACATTTAAATTGTGCGTGTGTGCACGAGCGCTAATCTACGAACCTCTAGGCCTTTGAGGCATTCTAGAATTTCTACCGATTAGTAAATAAATGTTTTCAAATTTTGGCACAAAACGATGGAAGGTAAAGTCAATCTCGGAAGGAATTTCAGCTCTGAACATGGAAACGGACGAAATGCCGATAAGCATTTTGTCCGGCGTGCTAACGATTTCGCCAGCTTGCTGCCTTTATGCCGATTGTTAATTCGAATATATGTACACACACACACACGTTCTGAGTTGTATTTACCTGTTTTCATCGCCAAACCCCGCTCTCTCTCTACTTATCTGTCTATGCACATAAGGATTTTAACAATTTTTAAAATTCACTACACTAATAATTTGGTTTATCATGTGACACGTTGGTAAATCACATCATGTCACACTGATATTTCAAAAAGAATAATAAATCGTTTTCGTTTCAACCACTTGGCCATCTCTCCCACCCAGATAACTCTGCAACACTATTTAAAAAAAATATTACCTGACAAGTAATAACTTAAACATAAATTACACAATTACATATACAACATTAATTTTTGCATAATTTCCTCATTAAAAAAAATACAAATTAAAAAAAAATAATAACCCGGGAAAATAAATAAAACGAAGCTATTCATAAAGCACGAGGGGATGATAATAATAACAGCAGCAGCTGTCAGATGTTTTTCAATTGAACCGATGGCTCTTCCATTTTGCGGAATACTTCCTACGAAGTTAAGAGAAATAAAATAGCGTTTCCGGAGAATACCGAAAACAAAAGTCGGCTGTTCTCGTTGACCTGTTGAGGTTGGATGACCTAATAAAGTGTTTGTAAATAAAACTTGGTAAATAAATAGGAAAAATTTCGGTAACACCCTTTTGTTGTCGAGTCTACGCTGTCGGATGTTTATTTATTATTTAAGAATCATGAGGGAGATAGATACTGAATAACAATACCAATATATATATATATATATATATATATATATTTATTTATTTATTATTTACACACAAATTCACTCAGATCTACATATATATATATATATATATATATATATATATATATATATATATATATATATATCTACACACACACACACACACACACATATATATATATATAGTGTATATTACAGAAACAAATGCGAAAAATATGATGAAATAAGTACGCTAATGAGTTATTTACTACAATATATATATATATATTTCATTTAATTTCCTCTGCAACCTTGGTGGTTCTTTGGTTAAAGCAACACGACGACTACTGTATATCGATCGGCATCAGAGAAAGTAGATATTGGTGGTAAAGTTAACCACGAGATAATGTCGTGTGGGGTGGGAGGTCGGGGTGGCACTAGTGAAATGCTTTTCTGAAATGTAATTTCGATTTAAATCTATGCTGCAATATTTTTTTGCTTAATCAATACCTATTTCTATCATTTCAAAATAAAAAGAAAAAAAAAATTATACGTCGAACAGTCGAGTAACTTGATTTATGCTAAATATTTAAAATTCTATCTATCTGTCTGCTTGTCTCTTTTCTTTTCTTGTCTGTCTACCTGTCTCTCCCTCCTTCTCTCTATCTCTCTATGTCTGTCTATCAGCCTCTATCTCTCTATTTGTTCGTTTCCTCCCCCTCCACCTCCCTGTGTTATATAGTCATTCATATAAACGAGAATAGTGAGGGCGTAATCAAGGGAAGGCTTCCCTTACAATCTATTCAGTTGTGTGTAGCAGCAGCAACTCCTGTTTCAGCAGATGATCAAAATCGAAAGGGGTAAGAAAGGTCGACGTACTGAAAACGTAGAGATAGAAGAGTACTCGAGACCCTTAACCGTGACGTGTTTTTGGTCGTAGAACGAAATAATTAATTGTACTATCTCTATTGAGATGCTACGACCGCTTAGATTTAAAGGCTGCAGTCCTAGATCAGCCTTTATATAGCAGATCTATGATCAGAGGCGTTCCAACTGTGACCATCCTTCTTTTGCATATTTATGATACATTGTCCAATGTACCCCGCTTTTTTTTTTTAGGTTAGTAACTAAACCTTACATAAAATCCCCACAAAATGACTTTACTGTAATAAACATTTGCAATACAGGTGCGAAAAAAAAAAAAAGAGGAATTGGCTGCTGCTGCTTCTAATAGGTCGAGCCACCACCAAGCAGAAATTCCATAGTGTTCTCGTCCTGGTATTATAGTTTCTTCAGCCCCAGTTTATTCTTGGGCATACCTACACAAATGTGCCCCCACCAATTTTGTTTCTTCAAAACTTAAAGAAAAAAAATGGATATTTTTTAATGAAATTTTACACGAATGCGCTTCAGATGGTGTAGATTCCGATTATATCGGAATTTGTTATGAAAAAGAATTTTTCCTGTGAGTGGGGAGAAGGGTTTCGGAAAATTTACATGAGTTGGCTTTGTTTCCTCATAACTTTCATAAAAAAAATGGGGATGTTTAAATATATTTTTCAACAAATATCTTTCAGAATGTATAAATTACGATCATATCGGAATTTAATATGACAGAAAAAAAAGAAAAGAAAAAAAATTGGTGGACTCGCGCACACCATACTGACACACATCACATATCTACAAAATGAAACTTGAAATTTCGAAAACGGTTGCGATGAGTCGGTATGTGCGCGTATTCATCATTTTTTTTTCTTTTTTTTTTTCATATTCAATCCCATTACAATCATTATCTACACACTCTGAAAGGTAATTGTTAAAAATTTCACTTAAAAATCCCCATTTTTCTGAGTCATGAGGAAACAAAGGCGACTCGAGTAAATTTTCCGAAATCCTTCCCCCAACTCACGGAAAAATCTTTTTCATTACAAATTCCAATATAATCGGATTCTACATCATCTGAATCGTATTTGTAGAAAATTGCACTAAAAAATATCTATTTTTCTGAAAGTTATGAGGAAACAAAATCAATGGAAACACATTTGTGTAGATACGCCCATTCTTGATCATGTTGACCTGTGATCAAAGACATTCCAGCGATGATCATCCCTTCTTATTTTGTTTTAGGCACAGTGTACCGAGGCCTATATTACTCAACGTGTTCTCAAAACACTTTTTTTTAAAGACGGTAACGTTTGAAATGAAGGAATGACCACTTAGAAGCTCCCTCGCTGGTTTCTATTGTAAACAGCTTCAGAAAATAGCTGAAGTGTTGTAGGGTGCTTAGCAGCCTCAAGACGCAAATGTGGTGCCATGAAAATAACCTTGTTTTTGTTTAGTTCCCCCAGCTCAACTCTGACGAGCAGAATCTAAGATCAAAGGCGTTATAGCCATATCCATCTCGGAATTAAAATTTTTTTATAACAGTGGCTAATTTATCCGATGTCTTTCGCCTTTAATTTTTAAAGATATGGGGTGATTTGAGGGAGGTTTGGCTGATATTTCAAGTAGGTCGACTGACTCCGTGGAGGCTTCCTCGCAAAGTGTGGTAATGAGAAAATGTGATGCAGTGAAGAGAAATTCCGATATTTTCATGCTTCGTGTTGATACTGCTTTACGTTTCAAGAATTTATTTATTTCTTTAAACATTCTTTATTGTTTATTTTGGTCCTTCCGTCTGGCAACACATTGATGTAGAAAGACTGCCACACACTGTTGCTGCTACTTTTCTGGGTTATTCTTAGTATATTGTTACCATCACTAAGTCGATGCTGTTTCCATTATTTTAAGCGGAAAGTTAACGATATTTTTAATAGCTTTCGCTTGTTTATTAAAAGCTCTCTGTATATTTTGATTCTGGTTGATATTATATAAAGGATGCTATACTCACAAAAGTAGTGCACATACTGGAATCTTAATCTTCTCTTTTTTAGAATTATAATGTTGATATAGAGATACTACGTAACTACAATTCTATATAGAGTTCTGATGACATCCAAGCTAAATGTTTTCATTTGATTGTTGCGGAAGTAAAAGCGATTTCGACGGACAAATTTCCGTCTGTTGACGTCACAACACCAGCATGACTCATGTCTCAAAACAAGCACGTTGCTTACCAACACAAGAAGTCAGCATCGGTGTTTTATGTTCTGCTGTCGATGATGTTTTCATAATCATCATTGACAATATTAGTTACTTACAGACATTATAAACCCGTCTGACCTCTTATTCAACTCTCTGGCAATAAACGGCCTACGCTAATCGCCCTTTCACTTTTGTCTCTCCTTGCACATGTCTCATGGGATCCACCCTGACATCTTATCCTATTTGACTGCACACGTGTAAAATACACGCAGTTGTTCGGCCTTCTATTATGATTCCATTCACACTTAGGATACTTTATAGGATTAAATCGACTCTAGTACTTGACTGTACTCTATCGACCCCAGAAAGAAAGAAAAACAAAAAAAAAAGGAAAGAAAACCTCAGCGGGATTTGAATTCAGAATATAGTGCCATACCTAAGATTCTGCTAGCCCTCCTCCTTGCTAGAAATAGCAACTAAATTCTTTAAAATCGTATTCTATATTTTTTTTTAAAGAAAGAAACAGACACATGAGTCAATGTAATACTAGATAGGTGTTTCATATTTCATGGTTGAAATGCTTTTGGTCAAAGGTTTGTTCAGCCTGGGCTGAACAATAGACAGTAGCGAGTTGACTCATTTGCAATGAAATGTGAATATCGAGTTGAAAGAAAGTACTTAGGATCCAATAGACGGCTCTGAATTTGCTATTCACTAACTACAACTAGAATAGCATTTGGCAAGATTATTAATAATAACATGAGACAAAAAGCTGTTCCGAAAAAAAAAAAATTATTATGGAGTGACCCTCAAAGTGATTTCCTAACAAATGGTGATAGCTAGTGGTATCGGTTTAATAACAATAACTTATTTCATTCATGTCACACCCCTAATGGACAAAGTCGGTCCTATCGCCATTTGAAACCAAACCGTTGTGTCAACGAACGAATCAGTGCACAAGCGTTTCGATGTAGTCTTCTTGTGTCTACGCAATTCCCAGAGCTGTTCTTCTTCCCCCTCCCTTCCTTCTCAAAATACAAAAACCAAACATACTCTGCAGTTATAGTAAAAGAGCTGTGACCGAATAACCGATATATTTTGCTTCGGGCATGTGAAGTTAATCAGCTTGAAGTTACATTAAAATTTACATTCTTAGTGAAGGTATTTCCTTCAAATTATTAAGCAGACAACAGAAAGCAAATTCATTTAATAACAACTTCAACCATTCTTTAACCCTAAGTCAATGCTTGATCTTTTATAATTTCATTCATAACTGGAATATATTATAGGAATATTACATCGATCCAGTTCTTCACTGGTACTTTATTTTATAAAACTCCTCAAAGATGAAAGACAAAATTGACTTCGGCAAGATTTGAACTCCGAATGTAGTCGTAATTAAATAATGCAAAGCAATTTATCCTACATCGAAAGTTCCAACAGTGTCCATCGCATTTTTTTTTTTTTGTGTATCAGGAACTATGTTGTTCAACATATCTTTATTTAGTTAAGATAGCGTAGTGTGACTTCTGTGGGATTTAGTTGCTATTTCTAGTAGGTTGAATAGCTGTGCAAAGACTATCTTGTTAGCTCGAAAACTTGACCTGTTCGAGTGTACCTGATGATCAAAGGCGATTCGGCGTTTGACGATTCCGTCTATTTTTATTTATTTATTTTTCAGACAGTGTATCAATGAGTATTTGTTCCTTTTTAAAATGAATATGTGATTAAAAAAAGATTTTTTAAAAGTGCCGTTTGATGAATAGTTGACTGATATTTCCAGCAGGCTGAACGACTATGTGGAGATTTCTTAGAATTTTTTTTAATGAGGAGCTGATAGTGGGGAAAGATTGAGAAGTTGTGTCGTTCAAGTATTTAGACTGGTGTAAATAAAGTGAAGTTGTTAGTGAATTTTGTAATTATGATAGCCTAGATGCATGCAGTACTTGTAAAAATCAAGGAGTGGTAGTTGAATAATGAAAATAAATACAGGATTGTTGCGTAAATTAAACTGACTGCACCCATTCACAAATCTCGTTTACCAAGTGCTTGCATAGCTTGTGTGTACGTGCGTGCGTATTTTAAAATTCACACAAGGCCCGAAAGCAACTTGAATTGCGAAGTTATAGAAATAGTAAATACTAAATAAAACCAATAAAGCCTTGAAGAAAATAATTTTACTTTAATAAATACTACAGTATGGTAATTTTTGGGGAATTTCCGATTACAAATTAGCAATCACCGAAAAGGCATTAAACAATCCTCGAGCAGACGAGGAAATTTGTACGCCGTCCTTCGATCCACTAGAGATAGCAGTCAATTCTCTCTTAAAATGACATCTTACTGTCCTAAAAGAGAAATGCTACATTATGTAATGTGGTCTTGTGTGTACATTATATATATATATATATATATATATATATATATATATATACACACACTACCTGAGCAGAGCTTGAACGCTTTTGACTATATGGTTATGTATATATGAGTGCATGCCATTAGCATTCACGTGTGTGTGTGTGTGTGTGTAGCATTAGTTTGACTCTCTCTCTCTTTCTGTTTATTTGATGGCTTAACGCTTATGCCTTAGAGCAAGTGATTGTCATGATGATTGAACGTCTATTTGTTTTATTATCCATATATTAGTAACTGTATCACTACCTTCTTTCATAAAATGTGTGAAACGGTATATGCAAGAAATGGCATTTTCCCAACTATCTATATATTGGTTTCAAATTCTGGAACAAGGCCAACCCCAGAACTCAACTGGTACTTATTTTACTGTTTTTGATTGGCCATGCTGGATCGCTTAAATCTACAAGCTTTTTCATTCTCTCTCCATTTATTTTCTATTCTTCCTTTCTGTCAATAAGGCACCGGAATTATGATGATTTTTGGTTGATAATTGATGAAGGATGAACATGTCCACATCCTTTGTGCATTTCTTCCTGCTTTCCATGTGTTCCTTTATCATCCTACTGCAGTGACTGTCTCACTGAGACATGTTTGATCTTTTCTCTCCTTATCTATTCTCTCTTTAGAAGAATGTATGCTCCAAACGTAGAAGACTTTTCTTCCTATTTTTCTTGAGCATAAACATAATACCTCCTCATCTTTGTATTGCTAACAATTTTCACACCATATAAGTCCACTTTACTGAGTGGTTGATGGTAGGAAGGGCATCCAGCAGTAAAAATCCGGTCAAAGCAGTCACAGAATTCTGGTGCAAGATTCTGCCTGGCCATCTCCTGTGAAACCGTTCCACCCATGCCAGCATGGAAGGCAGACATTAAACGATGCTGACAATGATGATGATGATATCCAGCCAAAACTGAAAAGCGGTTGGTGTTTGAAAGCTTATCCAACTGTAAAACCATGCCAAAGCAGACCTTGCTGGTGTTGGTGCCACATAAAAAGCACCCAGGCCATTCTGTTAGGTGGTTGGCATGAGGAAGGGCATCCTGCCATAAAAACCATGACAAACCAGACAGTGAAGCCTGGTGCAGTCTTCTGGCTTGCCAGCTCCTGTCAAATCGTCCAACCTATGCCAACATGGAAAATGGATGTTAAATGACAAAGAGTACAGCAATTCAGTTGCGGAAACAACTTTAAAGTAATCTATACTTGTAGATGGTTAACAATGCATAAAAGCCTAAGTTTTTTTTTACCCTCAAAACAAAATTAACTATCATTATGCTGTCTTAGTTATATTAAGACTGCTGAGGTTACAATGGTCTCTTTTAAGTAAGAACAAAGCTCCAAAAGATAGTGTGAACTCAACAATAAAGTATCAGTGTTTAGATAGAGTTGAGTCAGCCACTATTTCAGTCATCTTCAATATTTGCAAGAAAAAAAAAAGATTACATATATGGTAGAGCTTTGTGTGTAACAGTAATCAATCAGTTTAACCTTGCAACTACAAACTGTGTATCAGTCCATATATAGGGTAGGAGGCCAGAGCTAAAGTATGGGCATGGCTTTATCAAATTATCTATCGTGACACTGAAAGGAAACGGGTGGGAAGGCAGTATTATACAGGTAGTTTCATGAATGAATACATAAGAAATGGAGCATGATATCAGTAAAATAATAGGAAGTGTATTACTTGCAGTAGTGTAATTAATAGATAACGACTGAGGGTGATAATCTGCTTCAATAGCTTGTTGAAGATAGGAGATAAATTTTGTAACAAGAGCTGATGGTAGAACCAGTGATAATACAGAGTATAAGTGGGTGGGACCACAGAGAACATTAGTGGTGACTAAGAGATTTTCTATGCATGACTGTATATTTAAGGTAGCGAGCCACGTTATATATGTGATCTATCAATCTATTTATTTACTTGGAAAAAATTAACCACTTTAACCATTTGATAGTCAGATTTCTCTGTCAAACATGATGCTTATTTATTCACATTGTTTTTAATTAATCATGCATTATCTTGTAGCTTTGAAATTTTCATAATGGGATTGTTTATTTTCAGAAGGACGTTGTAGGGTAGATGTCAGAGGCAAGAATATCTGGCTCATTTGAACATGAAAAAGCTAAACCACTTTGAGAGATTTCCACATTTATTAAAATACTTTTTTCATCTTGGTTTTGTTGGGTCTGAGAAAAGAAAAGGTTTGTACATCTGCAGGAGAGAACCAACTCAATGAAAGAGTTGCCAAGAAAGTCATCCATACTGGATTCAGAACCCTTACTTCCCCTTCCCTCTCCCTCCTATAGCTGCAAGTTTGAAGGGTAACTGTTGATTCCTTGCTGGGTTCATCTGCTCTTCTAGACGAATTTTAGCTGCTGATGGCCTGACCATGCAACAAGCAGTGCTGACTAGGTTTATCAGATGGAATGCACTCATGCATCCTGTTATTTTTCAACAGTTCAGTTGTTTAACCACATATAAGGCCCCCATCCTTGGCTCATTTTAAGACTGAGTTGGAAGAGGGGTTAGGGCATTGGATGAATGTTTTGTAGTATTTATTCCAGCCCCTTATGTCGAGTTCAAATCTCACCAAGGTCAACTTCATCTTTCATCCTTCCTGGATTAATATATGCGGTATTTGTCCAGTAGAGCATCGGATGGGACTGGTTCTTTACATTCTGAGTGGATTTGGTAGATAGAAACTGAAAGCCTGTTGTCTGTGTGCGTATGTATACATACACACACACAACGATTCGTTAAGCTAATAGCTTGAAAAATAGGATTGCTTTGATCTTGCTTACTCTTATTTACTTCTCCATAAATTCAACTGTTCTTTTAAAATATCACCCATTTTTCATGTTAGTAGGGGACTAGGCCAGCTTCTTGTTCTACCTTGCTTGGCAATGACGAAAGACCAAGACCTGTGAAGATATGTTGTGACTGCAAAGACCTGGTAAATAAAGTGAGTTCACAGCTGTATCCTACACCAGTTTTGCATAACCAGCCCCAGCCCACTCAAAAGTACCTTGGATCGTAGGGCAACATGCTGTGCTTGAGGAAACCTATTGAGTCAAATACATCAACATGAAAATCAAATGGAAATTGTAGTTGTGAACCCTGTGCTGGTAGCACATAAAAAGCACCATCCGAACGTGGCCAATGCCAGCACTGCCTTGACTGGCTTCTGTGCCAGTGGCACATAAAAAGCACCAACCGATCATGGCCATTGCCAGCCTCCTCTGGCCCCTGGGCCGGTAGTATGTAAAAAGCACCCACTACACTCTTTGAGTGGTTGGCGTTAGGAAGGGCATCCAGCTGTAGAAACACTGCCAGATCAGACTGGAGCAGCCTCCTGGCTTCCCAGACCCCAGTCGAATCATCCAATCCATGCCAGCATGGAAAACAGATGTTAAATGATGATGATGATGATGATGGTGGTGGTGGTGGATTTATGTTATGATGTAATCTACAAATGCATCAATGAAATGCGACTGAAACAACTGTTGTAAATTTTAAACCCCAATTGTTTTCTTTTATGTTTGTGTATCTTTGCATTTGTCCCTTACCACTGTGGCTGTGTTCATAGATGGATTTATTGTTGCAATACTCTGTTGTAGTGTTAAAGCTAGCTTTTATAGGTAGTGTAACCATTTTAAAATAACTACTATATAAAATTTTGAAAGAATTAATTATGGTAGAAGATCTCATTTAAGGAAAAGATTGATTAGAATATTGGCTTCAAAGGTTGAAATATTCTTGAGTAAGAAAAATTCAATAGAATATTGGTAGATATTCGAGGAAAGGTTTTACATTTCAACATTATTTGAACCAACGATCATGTAAGTGGAGATATCAATAGCTCAAGGATATTGCTAGCTGTTTGGATCAAAGTCAAAAGGAATCGAATATAAAGAGGTTGTACTTTAAAATGAAATCAATATCATGATACATTAGCAAATATTAATGATGCTAGACGTCATTAATTGTAATTGAAATTTACATTAAAGCATTCATTGTGTCATCATTTTACGTTCATTTTTCCCCATGTTTGTAGGAACTGGATATGTCTTCTCAAACATCACACATTACTATCTTCTGCAATCCTTTGTCATCTTCATTAAGTTCAACTTCCTGCCATCAGCTTTCACTGCATTGGTCTTCTGCAGGTTCCTTCACTTGGCACATTGTTGTCCTTCATATGTATCACATCTATCCCAGTTCTGTTTTCTCTAAATCTAATTCCTCTTAGTTTTTCTGTCAGTTCATCTGTGTTATGCCTTTCATATACACCAACATCACACACATATAGCACAGCATACTTCCAGCTTTTACACATCCTCGGTATTCAATACTAGCAGAAAAATCTATAGACCAAATTCTGCATAAGCCAATCGTTTGGGATATTTCTGAAATCATTCTTGAGAAACAGGAGATTCTGGTTTTATAAAGATGTTTCTTGTTAACTAGAAATCAAACTGGTTCACTAATCCCAAATACTAACTAATGCACAACGGTTATCAACTAAGAAGTAAAATTAAATCAAACCTACCTTTGAAATTTCCTTCTATGAAGCTGACCGCCAGTGTGCCAGCATTTTTTGTTGTTTCTAGGTAATTAACCAGCAAGAGGGGAAATACTGTGTTAAGTCAAAAGGGAACTTATTTGCTTTACTTGTCAAGCATTCAAAATAGAGCCAAAGTCAACACCCCTTCTTTATGAAGATTTGAACTTTCAACCACAAGAGATATCACTAAACAGATAGTGCCAAACATTTTGTTTGGTGCTAACAGATTTCCTAAGATACCCAAGCCAGCATGGACAACAGGCATTAAATGACGACGATGATGATATGGTGCTGGTGCCATGTAAAAAGCAACCAGTACACTCTGTAAAGTAGTTGGCATTAGGAAAGGCATTCAGCTGTGAAAACCAAGCCAAAACAGACAATGGAACCTAGTGTGGCGCCTGTCAAGCCATCCAACCATTGCTAGCATGGAAAACAAACCTTAAATGATGGTACATAATCTCCCCACTAATGTAGCTTTGCTGAGAATTTTGTATTTTTTTAATTTGTAAACCAATAAGAAGTAATACAAGTAGAAGTCTACATTTAAATATTGTTTTACAGAGTAATTTAATATGATAGTCCCAATGCAGAATAAATTCATGCCATTTAATTATTTCCTTCTTGTCATTATCATTGTTTTCGCAACCGTTCCCCATCCTCCTGTCTGTGATGGCCTAGGTTGAGCAATACTACATCCATTCCGGTCTCGATTCAGGTCAGCTGAGAGGACTAATATTCAGAGCTTACCAAATTTCATTTAATATACTTCGAAAAAGTTCCACTGATTACAAGCTGCAGTCAAATTCATTAGACTGAGTATATATTTTGAAACATTTTATAAAAAACTATACTCAGAATTATGACTGAGTTAATAGCATTTTTTTGGCCTTTTGATTACATGTACAATGGATTCAAGCTTACATTATAGAAATATTCTGTTTTTCTATGCTAACCTGGTACAGATAAGAATTGATTTTGAGGTAGGATTTTATGACTGGATGCTCTTGTTGCCAACTCACCAAATTTTCAAGTAAACTTTTTTACATTTGACAGGTCTTTGAAAACTCAAGAGCGGCCGCCATGATGCCAACAGACAATGTTAACATCAGCACCACTTTACACAAATGATCACAAGTGAAATATAAACATTCACTCACCTTGACACAATGACCAGATCAATATAATTTTTGCCCAAGGCTGACCTGTGAGTGAATTTAATATAGTAGACGGGTAGAAGACATTTGCATGCGGTGTCATAGATTGAAACAATTTGAAACCATGTGGTTGGAAAGCAGGCTTCTTAACTCATTAACTACCAAATTTTTTAATTCATACTTTTTGGCTTTGTCAGGGGTCTTAAGAGTTAAAATAATATATAGTATTTACATTTACTTCATATGTGAATTATTTTGGAAATTATAAATTTTATGAAAAGTCCCAAATGGGGACTGCTGAAAAAAAAAAAAAAACACATTTAACCTTTTCTATTCAATTGCAATAATAAACATCTTAGTTCTTTTGAAACTATAATATCAAATGTGAATGTGTATGAAATATCAATGAATGATATAAATGGGAAATGTAAAAAACGAAAAACCGTTTTCAAAATGGTCAATATTTCTGTAATTCAAAAATTGTGATTTATGACCTAAAATGTCCTCTAGTATTAGCCAGAGGCAATAATGACAAACTTGTAATCACACCTCTTCAAATGCAATGTACATAAGCAATTCACTTTAAATACAACGAACAACCGGCAGTGAGACTGTTTTTAGAGGATCCCCAAATGGGGCTCACGACAAGCAACCATAATGACATAGCTATGTAAATGCAAGAGTAAATGCAAGAGAGAATATTCTGGCTACTAATTAATTCCTCAAACAACTGAAAAATGTTGGTAAATGCACTCTACCAGCAAGAAACCCAAGGCATTGGACAGGGTCCTAACAATAATACATATATATATATATATATATATACACACACACACACACACACGTGTGTGCACTTGCTTGTATGCATCTATAGTTATGAAGCCCAAAGAACACATTTGGCAATTGCCAAATAACTTCCAGAATTGTAATCCTTTTCTGTAAGACAAAGACATTTATTTCACATTTATTCACCTTTCCATTTCATATCCCTCAACAACAAATGATTTTTATAAAAAAATAAATTACAAAAAAACATTTACAAATGTACAGATTTATTTGCAGTGACAGAACATATTTGATGAAATGGGGCAGAAAAATATTTCACACATGAAAGCGATATAAGAAGATAACGGAAGATTGCTAAAAATTCCAAAATGCATCATAGAAATATATGAAATAATATTTTTCTTATAATTTTTCCCAGTGTTTTTTGTAATTTTTTTGTGTTTTTCCTTTTCTTCTTTTAAATAGAAATGAACAGACTTGATATCAATCAACAAGTTTTTATTAGTGGGGAGCAACAGACTCAAGGTAAATAGTTTTTCTCTCTCCATTTTCAGGAATCTGTGACAGGATTTAAGAAAGGTTAAGACATGGAGAGAAAGTGGAACTGACGACAGGCATATTCAGAGAATGAACGCTTAGCTCAACAACACAAACTCTCACCAGAATATTCTATGACCAACTGATACATGTAATAAATAAATATTCTGGAGGAATATAGATCTTCTCAGACAACTGCCTTCAGTAGATGACACATTTGGAGTGGAAATGATGTAGGACCAGACTAATTTTATCTTTCTCTTTTCTTCAAAATTCTTACACTGGACACAATTTGTAAATCCTTGATCTAATATTCCATTCAGTTAGGAAAAAAAAAGTGGTTAAAAAAAAAACATTTTACTTATGTATGAGCACCAGTTGGCCTTTCAGTAAATAAACATTCAAAAACTTATAAAAGCATAAAAAATCTGTAATGTGAAAATAAAAATTAAAATCAAACTTATTAAAATTTAGTAATTTATAAAATCAAACTTTGAAGAGGATTTCTTTGAGTTCTTAAGAATTAAAATATTCACCAATGTTAGTTGTTGGTTATCCTCAAAATCAGTCTTGGCTATTTTTTTTTTTTTTAGCCACGGCCGACATTTTTTTTGCATTAGACTTACACTGGTCAATATATCCTTCTTTTTTATAAGACAGTAGGGTGTGCTTTGAAGGAATTTGATTACTATTTCTAGCAGGTCAAATGACTGTTTAGAGAGTCTGTCATTGACAAACTGTTAGTTAATTAGATTGAGTCTCTGAAACAGCAATTGCAGGCACTAAGTGCCTTGTAAAGTGGCTGCACATGGGATTGTTATAACAGACTGACTGAAATTTAAGCCAAATTTGGAAAAATCTGAAGATCATAGCACAAGGTATTTTTACATTTGGTTAAACAGAAGTAGGCACCAATAATTCAACTTTTTCAAACATCACAGAAAATAAGTCATACGAAAGAGCTTT
Source organism: Octopus bimaculoides (assembly GCF_046866305.1). Classification (NCBI taxonomy): domain Eukaryota; kingdom Metazoa; phylum Mollusca; class Cephalopoda; order Octopoda; family Octopodidae; genus Octopus; species Octopus bimaculoides. The sequence continues at coordinate 29,860,907 of NC_142943.1, forward strand.
AAACAAAGAAATCTTTAAAAAAAAACAAAAAAAAAAACTAAGCATTTAATGCTTTTTAACACTAATTACGAGATTAAAATTTTCATAACAAAATAAGGAAAAAAAAAAGCTATCAGTTTCTTACAACCAATCCTTATCAAGAGGGTGGAAAAAAAAAGAAAAAAAGTATGCTTACTGGTGGTCCCTTTTCTATAAAAACTCAAATGCTCTTTAGTGGCTTTTTACAAGAAACTTTCAATTCCTTAAAGTATTTTTTTTAATTTAAGAGAAGTTCTGAAGTTGCTGCAATCAGGGGAATACACAGGCAAAAGAAAGAAATTCACACAGTGAACAAGAATTATGATTATAAATAATCATCAAAAGACCAAAGAAAGTTTAAAAAAAGATTATATATATATATATATATATATAATATATAATATATATATATATATATATATAGTGTCACCGGAAATTGTCTTCAGTTCCATCGCTTAGCTTGATTTCAGTACACCCTATCTGACATTCTTGGTATTTTTATCCAGAAATTAGGATTTTAAAGAAGAGAAAAACCCAAGAGTAATGTCAAGAGCTAGTCTATTTCATTACTAAAAATCTTTATATAGTCTGAGCCTTTTGTTAAAAATACCAGTGTAGATATTTATATGTAAGGTGTATACAAAAAGTACACAAATTCTAACTATACACATCTTCAAACATTTTCTTCTAAAGCATTAATTACAAACAACAAATATGGTCTGGCAGTGTCTGCTAGTGAGCTCTACAAAAATAAAAATGGGACCTCTAGACATAAGACATTATAGGAGACTAATTCAACTACACAAGAGACATACTTTTTCTAGCATTATTCATAAATTTGTTTTCATATAATAAATGGATTGTAAACGGATCATATTAATGAAGTTAATTACAACATGATATGGATAGTTCTAATGATAGCAAAGAAAAAAAAAAAAAAAGAAAAAGATTTTCACCATGTAATATAGCTTTCACAGCATAGAAAGATTAAGGGAGAAATTATGTACTGCTTTGGTTTTTGAATAAAGTATAATATTGCATTTGTATTCTAGCTGTACCTGCAATCCAAGATATCATGCAATAGCTAAAACGCATTCATCTGATTCAAAGTGCCTAATGGGTTCCCCAAGCATAAAATAGAGTAAGAAACAGAGGTCATTGGAACTAGGTTTAAAAAAAAAAAAGAGAAAAATGATGGGAAAAAAAGAAATAGGTTTTCCAGAATCCAAAGTAGAGCAATGGTTGCAAGAATTAACTGTAGGAGCAAACAGCCAGAACCAAAATACAAATATGGAGGATTCAAAAGTAAAAACGTGCTCCACTAAAACAAAAAAAGACCTGCTTATCCTCTTACAGAAATGTTTGCTACGTTTATATTTTCTTTCACTATTCCTTAAATTCTAAGACTCTTCCTGTCACTGCCAAGTGAGACAATACACATAATCTTATACAAGTCATTAGTTTCAATGGAGGCTGGATTATCAAAACCGATAGAGCGTCAGACAAATGCCTTGCTGAATTTAAATGTCCAGCCCTTTACAAATTCCGCAGAGTTCAACTTTGCCTTTCAGTATTCCAGGGTTGATTTTATCAACAGAAAGGGGAGTCAACCAGGGTTCTTCAAGCAAGAGACTATGGTTGAGTATCTCAAATCTTCTTAGTGCTGCTTGCATTTTAGTAGCAGATGAGGTTGTAGATCCCAATGGCTGTAATATTCCTGTGAGAATTGGCAACCACCAGGTATTATTAGCTTTGAAAGACATAACAGACATGATGCAACATTGCCCCCTCAGATCCTATGATAAACAGGATGTGTGGTGCATTGTCATGCCTGATGCAAGCTGACAGAAGAAGTTTAAATTTCGGAAGTCCAATGCAAGAAAGTTTTAATATTTAAGAATGTGAGGAAATGGTAGCAAGTCTGACATTTTCCAACAAAAAGGCAGTGTTAGGCATTTCCCCAAAATATCCTACAGCCAGATATGCACTAATAAAAAAAGAGAAACAAAAAAAAAAAGTTTTCTGTTTAAATTTGGAAAGTGTTGGAACACTGTTGGAGGAGATAAAAACAATGGATACATATGTATGGTGTATGCATATGTATGATATATATGTAACAGAAAAAAAAAAATCCCTGGGTATATTTCTTAAAATAAAAAGGGGGAAAAAAAATTGAAAACAAAATAAGATCCAAATAACAGGTAATCCATTGGCAGTTGTAAAGGGAATGAGCACAGCCAGCCAGCATTATTTGGCAATTCAAAATAGTACTGGTTTTCCCCCCCTCAATACTCTCTAGTACATCTCTTCACTGTAACAAAAGAGTCACATGAACACAACTGTTGCTATTATTAATCATCTGTTTCGTCCGTTTCTATCTTTCTGCACAGTAGAGGACCTCCCCCCACTTAAATGTTTTTCGTTCTTATTTTTTTTTGTAAACATTTTTTTTCTCTTTTGTATTTTATCGATGTGCCATTTCCATTGGTTTGGGAGTCGGTTGAGTATTCGACTGTGATCCTGTTGCATATGCTGGAGAAGAGCCTAACCTGTCTGTAGTTGATAACTTTGACAATGCTGTAAGAGCCTCAGGGAAATTTGGTGGTGTTGCAGGAGTATTTGCAGGGGTACAGAGCTGAGAAGAAAAAAAAAAAAAAAATTAAATTGACATATATAATTGATAGGTTATTATTACAATAAAATAGGGTTAACTTTTTCCATCTATCAACCTCATCTTTAGAGATGAAGAAATGTTTATTCACATCTTTTACCTTTTTCAGTCGAACAAATTAACCCCAATACTTGCTATACACGACAGGCTTCTTTTCAGTTTGCGTGTACCAAATCCACTCATAAGATAGCCCAGGGTTATAGTAGAAGGCACTCGTCCAGAGTGCCATGCAGTGGGACTCAGCCCAAGAACCATATGTAGGTGTAGCCACGCCTGTATCAACATGACCTTTGATCCCTGATAGTCATCAGGGGTCTCATTCTTTGATGTGTACATGGTACCAGACTGAATTTTGAAGGACACGATGGTCATTTGATTTAAAGGGAAGCACTTTTGAATGCAATCTGATGCAAATTAGCAAATAATATGCAATTTCAATTATTGCACTGTTTTTGTTTTTCGTATAGGAATTCAAAGATGATGCAGTACTTTGTTCTTTATAAAGCATTGTGTTTTTACACAACACTAGATTTTTATAAAAGTGTTTAAGAATCATCTTACATATTGTTCATTTGCTTTTAATTTGGCCTACTTCAGCTCTGGCAGTACCACTTTCATGTTTGCTAATTAATCCTAATTTTTCTTACAATTCTAATTTCCTCTTCTAAGCATTTCCACCATTTGTACTACTACCAGTACACACATTTTTCGAACATGAGAATAAATTATGTGTTTATTGTAGTCATGGCTGATGCCAGTGCTGTCTGACTGGCACCCATGCTGGTGACATGTAAAAAGCACAGTTTGGCGATATACTATGCTTGTGTAAACCTGTCAAACCAAGTGAGACCATAGGCATGGTCGATGCCAGTGTCAGGACAATGGCACATAAAAGACACCCACTACACTGAGTGGTTAGCATTAGGAAGGGCATCCAGCCATAGAAACCTTGCAAAATCAGATTGGAACTTGCTGCAGCACCCCCAGTTTTCAGTCAAACTGTCCAACCCATGCCAGTATGGAAAGCGGACATATGATGTTTAAAAAAAAGTTCTTAAATAAATATGGTTTACATAGCAACACCAAATCCCAAAGAACACAAAACATGTATACAAAGTATACAGACGTAGCAGAAGCAACTTAGGAATCATATCTGAAACGAGGAATTGGAGCAATGTACTTGGTTCCTTCTGAAAGAAAACTGAAATGAAAGGGAAATTTACCATAGTATTTTACATGTTTTATATGTAATAAATCAAATTCTTATACTCAGTATTTGAATTTTAATATTGAACCATCAACTGCATAAAAATTAAAATATTCCTGTACATGAAAAGTGAATATTACAATATTGAATATTGTAAAATGTCAGTTAAAGAAAAGGGTAAAAAAAAAAAAAAAAAAAAAGGGATGTAGCTGACAATTAGGATTAACCATCTAGCATATCTGGTCCAAAATATTCTTTCTGTTCTATGTTAAAACTGACCAGATCTGGCCTCTCACACCTACCTGACAATGGCATTCAAAACAAACAATCACATCAAAATCTTCAAAACTTTGATATAAGGCAAGATTAATTCAAAACAATGTGAATAAATAAGCAATGCATTTGAGGGAATAATCTGAGTGCTGAAGGGTTAACAGCTCAATTGTTAGGAAGCTTACAACTTGCAAGCAATGTGGCCATCACTGTATTGACCAGACTATTGAATGCTGTTATATACTGCTGGTCATCAAGTGCAAGCCAACACTCCCCACCGAATGGAACGCCAGTCCATTGTAAAATGGACCCAATTTACAGCTGAGCAAATTGGAGCAGCATTGTGAAATGAAGTGTGTTTTTGCTGAAGAACACAATGCACCACCCAGTCTGGGAATTGAAACCATGAATTTGCGAGCACGAGTGCAACATCCTAACCACTAGGCCATGAGCCTTCACTAATGAGGTTTTAGATATATAGAAATGGTGAGGAAGTTATCACAGCTGTGATGCTTTGATCAAAGATTCTACTTGATCATGGATTGATCTGGCACACACACAAAAACAAAACCAAAACAAAACTCCTTGCATCATTTATGCAGTCACACTAATAGTTTAGATAAATCATTGATAAAGATGAAGCCTGTTTGACACTGGGTATTCAGGCACTAATTGCATTGTAATTAAAAAAAAAAATGTTACTAGTTAGAGCATCTTGCAAAAAATATATAGAAAATAAATTTGATGGAAAAAGGTGAACAGCTTATATAAAAAAGGATAAGCAGGCTGATAAGGAGATGTAAATTGAAAGAACATGTGATGGGAAGTGTACAAAATATTTTTGATTTAAAGTGACATGTTAGAAATCAATAAATGTTGGTATAGTTTTCATGGTAAAGGTAGAATGATAATACAGAGAGAGAGAGGCAAAGAAAAAGAGAGTGGGGCAGGAGATGTCATTGATACTTTGGTCAGAAGGCTAACACTTTTTCACAGTAGTTCTTAACATGGGCAATAGTGGTCCCTTTAGGTATTGAGAGCTCACAAAGGGGACAGCAAATGTCAAGGGCATTCTATGGATATTCAGAGAGGTTGTGATTTTTTTCTTAGAAATTAAGCATTTAAACTTAGCACAAAACATAGGAAACACATTTCCAAAGAAATCCTTCTGAGGATCAGAATACAAATTCGGCATAGTTACCAAGCAGCAATGCTTAATATATTTGCATTAGACAAGTCCTTGCCCTCTTTAGTAATTTCCATATGTACTTGACGCAAGAGGATATTAATCCACACAAATATCTAAAAAAATAAGCTGGATGGGATAGTAAAAATAAACAAAGATAATAAACTAATCCACAAAATTAGTTTATTTAATTATAATAATTGCTGTTTTTTTTTTGTGCGTGCATTTATTTATAATTTTCCATTTGGCGAAAGGGAGTGCTGACCCACATTTGGTTAAGCGGCATCCGGTGAGTCTAAAATAAGTTTGAAAAAATTGAACAGCTAACTTGAAAACTGGTACAAACAGGAAAAAATGTATCTTAATTGTGTATAAAAGAAATTTTTAAAATCATGTTTGATTAATTAATATAATGAATTTTCTTAGTCCTTTTGTTATCCTATTTCTGTTGAAATATATTGCCTTTGTTTTAATTAATTTAGAAGGTAATGAAGAACTTAGTAAATTAACTTTCTCAGTGATTATAAAGTGGGTGTTTCAAACATAAATTCATGTGAAACTTTGACAGAAATGTTTAACTTTAAAATATAAATTTTGAATCATAGAACCAGAGAGTCTCAGGCAGGTTGGTAGCCAAAGGGTTAAACCAAGTTATAATTTTTGTTTCAGTTTCTGAGATGAAACAATTTCATTGGACACTGATATATTTGGGATGCTGTCCTCATCTTGATTGTTATAAGCACAATATTACAGCCATTACGTCCTTCAGTCATGTTCAGATGCTTTCAGCAGTGTTCTTAAAACTTTGAACTGAACGCTTTATTCAAACGGCAAAGTAGTTGTTCTTCATCCATTGTCAGTGCTGGAGATAGTTATTCTTGGATTAGGGTTAGTGATGTGGCTTTTTCATTCTACTTAAACCAGATTCATGGTTTGACCCAAGGGTTTGGTTCAGTTTGAAATTTTAAGAACATTACCCAATATAACAGACTCCTGAAGTAGGCTGAGGGATATTACTGCTCTATACAAGTCTTAAATCAAACATTGGAAATTAGAGACCAATATTTCATTTCAAGTTTAGCACGAATTCTAATCAATTTCTCTTTAATAGCTTCCCAATCAATGATATAGTAACTGAGAACATAGTTCAACTCAAGTAGACAGGCAGTTGGACATTTCTTTTGGATTAGCTTTCACTTTTGAAAACTAATGAAGTGTAGAAAAGCACTATAATTAGTTACAATTCAAAACAGAAAGCCAGTTCAGTTAACAGTACCATAAATCCACCATTCTCATCTTTATCCAATTTCATGAAAAGAAACAAACTTGATAGCCAATAAGAACGCTTCCATGAAGTTGCATAACCTGTTCAATGCAGTTACATCTTTAAAACTGCAATTTAATAGCTTTAAAATTATGACATTTTATGCCCTAAATCTAAAAGAGTAGAATGTACAGCTGCAAAAATAAAAGTCTTTGCTAGAAACTACCTCAAAATACACTTAAGCTGATAGTCAACAACTCTCTATTCCAAGGTAGCTAATGTTCTTTTAATAACACCATATAAGATTATATCTCTCTTTAAAAGACAGAAATTGGAAATTTTATTTCTTTCATTGAAATTTAATACTAAAAAAAAAAATCTTAAAAGCAACTAAAGGTATGAAGAAGTTGTTTGGAAGAATGCTTTTGAAAGAAAATGATTAAATTTAAATTATGTTATTGTTCAGCCCCAGGCCAGCCTATGTGGCAGACCTATGATCAAAGGCTATTCAGTATTGTGTTCAGGAAAAATGTAACTTGGACAATATTATTCAATGCATCCTTCCCTTTTCTATTCCCGTAAACAAGAAGAATATTTAAATTTTAACCATTTTGTTTTCAACAGACATCCATCCAAACAACTTTAAAATTTTTATTTGTTGTTTTTCTAAATATTTCAAGACCCAATTTTTTGGGGTTTTAACCGTTTCTTCCAAATCAATTGTGAGAATCTCTTAAAAGCAAATAAAAATTGAACTCTCAAACACTCCATGACTATTTTAGATGAGTGAAGAACAGAAGAGAAAACTGATATTGCAATGTAAGTAGCTAATGCAAAAAACCCCCAAAAAAACAAACAAATAAGCAAACAAACAAAAAAAAAAAAACACCTTTCATTAGTAAAACTAAATACACATTACCATAATATTTTCAATGAGCTGAAATACATTTAAAAGAAGGGTCCTGCCTCAAATGCTCTTATTCTGTTAAAATATTTGGGTATGTGAAAAGGAGGACATTATTTTATGAAATTTGTGTGGTAAAAAACTTGCTTCTCAATCACATGGTCCCCATTTAGAGAATCTGTCTTGCAATTCTTCCTGTGACATTCTAATCATATCCATAGTACAGAGGTAGTGACCTCTCATTGCAGAAAAGTAGCAGCTTGACCTGGAGAGACTCTTTGATAAAATTTTCTTGCCTCCATATAGGATCATATTTTCCCCTTCAGCTTAACAGAAAATTAATTCTAATATGAAAGAATACTGCCCATTTGAGTTGGATTCAAATAATTTGTTTATAATAAATCAAATGAGCCGAAATTACAATCATAAATCAAAATAAATTTTAAAACAAAAGGCTTTATATAAACAATATACTCAATGCATTTTAAACATACAAAATGTATCAAGATATGTTGGTCTAGTTACAAATATTTCTCACTTGAACACTTAAGCTCATGACCAAACTTACACAAATATGATCTTGAAGCATACTTTTATATAATTAGATGAGGTAGCTGGAAACTGTATAGAAGCCTGTCATATGCGTGTGTGTGTGTGTGTGTGTTACTGTCACCTGCCTTGATTTCGTGTGACAATAGTAAATGAGTGTCACCACTGTGAAAGCAGCGCCCTTTGTTTCCAATTTTCAGTGGAAACTGTTTGGTCATGAAGAAATATTACCTTACTTTGAAACAGGTGAGGGTTGGCAACAGGAAAGGAATCCAGTCATAGAAATACCTTCCTCAGCATATTCCATCCCACTCGTGCAAGTTGGATGTTAAAATGATGATAATGATAACATTTCAAGATGAAGTACATTATGTTTTAGGTAGTGGTGTACATTAAGGCCATCTAGCTCTAAATGATAATAAGTAAATATCTCCAATTTGGTAATCCAGAGATTATATGAGGAAAAAAAAAAAATCAAAATCAAATTAATATGAATGATAATTGCATGAAAGTTTAAAGGCTGAGCAATAAAATCTTGGTTTCAGAATTTGGTACAAGGCTATCAATTTTGAGGTGGGGGGGGGGGGAGATAGTTGATTACATTGACCCCAGTGCTCAACTGGTACTTATTTTATCAGCCCTGAAAGGATGGAAAAACAAAGTCGACATCAACAGAATTTGATCTCAGAACGTAAAAATGGATGAAATGCTGCTAAGCACTTCGTCTGATGTGTTAACGAGTCTGCTAGTTCACTGCTTTACTGAGGGATAAAGTATTGAAATAACTTTCGCAGCTTGAATTATATAAATGAAACAGACGTGAATTTATTTTTAGAGTAGACAAATAAGAATATCATTTTAAATACCATTTTAGATGAAATAGAGCATGTGGATGTTGGAGCCAATAGAGCACAATGGCTATGTCTACCTTGCTCTAAGTAGGTCCACCATGCTGTAATAGCAGCAGCACTAAAATAGATAAATACCTCATTAGTTCACAGGAGAGAGTTACAGAATTTCTGTAGATCAAGGTAATGAAAAAAAAAAAAAAAAAAAAAAAAACATTCCGAAAGGATTTCTCCTTTGAATGACACGAATAACAAAAAAAGGTTTTCTGTCATACTCTTATGGCAATAAGGTTGGTTAATAGGGTAAGCTACCACTGACTGAAACAGACCAACTGTGTGCTTGTATCTGTGAAAGGGAGAACTTAACCATTTTGATACCAACCAGCCTGAGGCCACTTGTAGTTCTAGGATACAAATCTCCTATTTTAAAGTGATCGAAATTAAAACTTTCCATCAAAATTTCCAGTTAATCTATGTTCCAAATACAAGCTAAATAATCACAAAGTGATTTTCATAAATTGCTATTTTCAAAAATTCACTGAAACAAAGGGGACTTTGATAGAAGTATGACGAAAAAAGGGTTGAAGCGTGTGCCCTGACAACCAAGTTCTAACAAAACATCGCTTTTTATCAGTAAATGACCACAAATCTATGAAACTTTTTAAAATGCTTTTTTTTTTTTTACTGCAGTTTATTACAAATGTAAATTGCTGATATTTAAAGACATGATACTATTCATTATTACAGGTCATTAGTTTGTAGTTCTCATTGTATTTTTATGCAGCTTTTTTTCTATCTATTCACGACCAAGATTATTCAAAAGCCACCAACTAGTGCTTTTTTTCTTCTTATCACTGAATAATGTAAAAGTTTTTGTTGTAAGAAGACTAATGTGTTATAATTGTATACATCATCATCATATTCAAAATAATTCACATCTCGACAAGCCGTGTACTAAAATAAAATGAAAGCTTGTCTGAAACAAGTTGACGCCAATGATGGAACTAATTGTCAGAAGCTCTGCTGCTTAGATGTATCAACTCCTTATTTATTTCCTCTCCTACATTTCGTTTTACTCTGTTTATGTGGATATAATACCAGAATTAGAAATTAAGTGGACAAGCATAATACGAATAAGTACTTATAGAGAACAAGTTAAAAAAATAAATAAAATTAAGAAAGATAGAATCCTGTATCTAAGATGTTTTATCAGCGTGTAGAAAAAAAATTCAATATACATGGCTAAGATGGGGGTATAGGGATAACAAGGAAAAATAAGCACAGTGAATAATCAATGTGAATTGCTACAGTGTTCAGAGCTGAATGAAAACATGGGTAACACACACACACATATATATATATATAATAAAATACACATCAGTTATTATATATCAATACACACACACACTTAAATATACAACAATACAACATTCATGTAATGTTCAAGATTCTCATTACCCTAATTTCTATGCAAAAAATAGTCCTGGTCAACCATACAAAGACAGTCTTGAATGTATAAACTAAACTATAATATCCTTTAGTTTAAATCAAATATTTCTTGAAGGGAAGTTTAATGGACCCCCCCCCCCACACACACATACATGTGTGGGTGTGTGGTGATGCAGACAGAAAAAATAGAGTTTCATAAGTGCCAACACATGAAACACTTGGACCACAAGTCACTGTTAATTCTGTTAAATATTAATAAATATCATATATATGGTATTACTTCTGGCAAAGCAATTTTATTGATCTTATGGTCCTCGAAGTGTCATAATGTTAAAACATTGGTCATACGTAGGAGCTCAATCCAAACCACATGCTTTTAATTCTACTATTACAACAATCAACCTTTTAGCATATCCAGACAATTCACATGCATATTGATCATATTTATGACCTGCACCAATTTAGAAGGAAGACTGGCCAACAAACATTGATTCAGCCTTCAGAGGAGAAATGCAAACATACAACTTAATAAATAGATTGACAAACATTGCTAACTAATCTGCACTTGCAAGTACTAAACAGCTTCAATATTCATTTTACTTTTAGCATTAGTCATAAAAGTCAATTCATTTAAACAACAGCTACTGAAGTAATATAAACATCAGTAATCAGATTTGAAGATATTTATTTCTACGAGACAAACAACCACTGCAACAATAATGACTATTTTAAATCCAATTTAATACCTAACTTTCAGAGCAAATAATTAGATCTGAGAGATAGAGATTTAAAAGAATGAAATCAAATGTAAAATTATGTAAGGTAATTAGTTCATTTTGTAGCTAAGGTAACCAACTTAATTTTATTTTCATTTAGTTTTAAAACTGTATAAAACGGTTCATCTATTTTAAAATGATTTAAAATACTATAATTCAACATGCATAAAGGAAATGGTGTTTTAGAGCAGCTCATAAAAGGTCACCATAAATTAAGTTGTACTGGCTGAGGAAGTTAATCACTTGTATTATCAGAAGTTGACACTAAACAGGAAAAACAAGACATTTAGCAGTGATATAATGAGCTTGAGTAATTATTATTCATAATTTTTACACACACATATATACATGCATGCATACATGCACACACACACTTTACAGGAACTTAAATGATTGTGAAAAATATAGTAAACATCTCACATGGAAGGAGATAAAGAATAGTTTATAAAATATTTATCTTTTGCAAAAAATGAAATAAAATGGAAGACTGCTATAATATAAAATACCAAACTTTATTTAAAACTTTGCTTATCAACTTTAAATTAAATATAAATGTTGCAAGCTGCAAGTTATAGCTTTCTTCTATGGTCTCTTGCTTGTATTATAAAGTCAAAGCACCTGTCAACTTGTGTCATCAAGATAACAGACACATTATATATATATATATATATATATACATATATACATATACATATACACATTATATATATATATATGACTGTGATAAATTTGCTTATCATATTTCTGAAATGGCTTCCTAGCCCTTTTCTATTCAATGCTGGAATAGTGAATCCTAAAAGCTGCTGTTGCAGAATGCAAATGGCTCCGAGTTGTTACATTGAATATATCAGTCATCAGTGTTTGAATTGTTCAGAAGGCTGGTAGAATTCTTCCACATTATCAATAAACAATCATAACCCCCCCCCCCACCAAAAGGTTCATTGTACACAAAAAATCTAGCTGTAATTAACATATTTGATAATTTAATAACACACATAGAAAGGAATCATCTTCATTATGTTCCCATTATTCAATTTAAAAGCAAGACCAAGTCTACAAATAGGTTTTTGGAAACCAAAAGATCAAATGGAAGACTCAGGAGCATAACATTCTAATACACATCTGCTTCATACCATTATTTGCAGTACCACTTTTATATATATTTCTTCTCTATAATACGTTGTTTCCTGTTACATCAATTTGATAATTCTAATACTGATGTAATATATAAACATAAAGCCTAAGATTTATAGAGGCAAATACACACACACACACACAAAATGTGATGTAATTTTTTGAGGAGACAAACATGAAATAAAGTTTGACATCACTGCATCACTGGTTATCTCATTCTCATTCCCCTTTGTTTAAGGCACTTTCGAGGTGTATCTTAGTTGTCCTCTTTGTTGAGGGTACTATTTCACTACAAGAACAGAATAAAGCTAAAATCTGTATATCTATATCATAATAAAGAAAGCTGCTAAATTAATTAGCAAGAATTATGTAACTTTAAAAAAAAAACAATTATCAAAAGATTACCATGACCAGAAAGGTCGTATAAATCGCAATTTTAATATACTTTTATCAAAATGAGGTTTTAAAGAAGTCTTTATTAATGATAGATTAAAGTATGTATATATATTTCATAATAAAGACTTTAAATTCTTGATATAAAATGAAAAATGATAACTCAATGCAGATGAGGTCACGAGTGTTTATCAAAGATTAAAAGCTGTCAGAGGTCTCTTTCCTACAACTGTATATTCAATACTATCTGGAAGGACTTTTACACTATCTGAAGAATCAAATGTTATAAACAAAATACAATTAAAAAATAAATTATATTTTTCATGGTTCTTTCTAAATGTCCAGCCATCTTACAGTTTCCAAAATAACTGGAATTTCCACAGGAATTGCAAGTGATGGTAGGAATGCTTGGAATCTTGTTGATGTAGAATTAGTTTAAATTTCTATATTAAACATTGCATCCAGTTTCAATAACAACTTGAGATGAGCTGATGTATTAAGATATTTAAATATTCAAATTTAACCATACAAAATTTAAACCAACACAGTTTCTATGCTCAATCCATGCCAAAATATTTGTAAACATTTATTTGTATGAATTGCATGTAACTGTTTTCAGTTTAGACTGCCCAAAGCAATGAGCTATATATTTTGTCCAAGAGAATATGGATTAGTAAGAGTTTCAAGTGGTTGTTATGATATAATGTAGAAATATTCTTTCAATAGAGTCATCCTTTCCATAAGAATACCCTAAATGTTCATGAAGTTTAGAGTCAAGAAATAAAAAGAAAAATTATAAAAACCAATCAAAACAAACATCTAGTTTTGCATTATTTTTCAACGTATGCATCAAAACATTTTCTTTTGGAATTAAGCCTAATTATATGATCAACTTCAACAATAAATAATGATGTGGGTGAAAATTGATATACTATTCTCAATTCAAAATAACTACAATAGGCACTAATATAAAATAGTTATGACCCCATTCAAGTAAAGTAAAGCCTACTTCTAAAATGGCTTATTAGTCATAGAATTTTATTTTAGGAGTTTGAGAGGATGAACATCCCGTTGAAGTAGAAGCAAAAAAAAAAAAAAAAAAACTGAAATTATTGACTAAACAAAGCAGAATGGTTAGGAATATGAGTCTTTGAAGTTAAAATGAATGCTAGAATCTGTGCTATATAACAAAAAAACCTTTATTTTCTTGCTAATATTTGATAAGTTATCAATGACTGTCACATGTATGAAGACTTTAATGTTAGTGTTGAACCAAACACTTTGATAGCATAGTAACTTAGTGGTAATTGCATGAAGAAATCACAACAGCATTATGGTTTTCAGATGAAGCCATTTCTGTTCATTTTAGACAACTAATGTCATTGAGAAAGCCATGGGAATCATAGCTTGGCAGCATCTACTAAAAGTAAAAGGTTTTTGTACCTAATAGAAATAGTAGTAGTATCCTGCTCAATACTACTTCCAGTGTTCAAAACATTATTCTAAACTTCTAGCAACAACACTTGAAGAATTTGGTTACAAAGATATTTCAATGATTTCTTTAATTTTGCATGTAAACAAGAAACTAACTTAACTATTAGGAATCAATGGGGAAATTAAAATCAACAGCAGATCCATCATGTCTGTATATGTGTATTTTGATAACGAGCATTTGCTTGATCAATCAAATGGACCATCTACTTAATATGTAAGCAGCTGACTATTTCCAGATATCAGTGCAGGCATGACTGTGCTAAGAAGTTTACTTCTGAACCACTGTAGTGCCTTGGGTAAGTGTCTTCTACTATAGCCTTGGGCTGACCAAAACCACACAATTGGATTTGGTAGATAGAAACTGAAAGAAGCCCATATGTATGTGTTTATATGTGTATGCATGTGCCTCCTTGCTTTGATATTGTGTGGTAGTTGTAAACAAGTGGCACCGTCATGCAAGCAATGTGTTTCCAATCTTCCGTGGAAACATGTCTGGTCATAGAGAAATATTACTTTACTTGAGGAACTAGTGAGGATTGGTGACAGGAGGGGAATCCAGCCATAAAAAAGCCATGTAACAAATTCTGTCCGACCCATACAAGCATGGAAAAGTGGATGTTAAAATGATGATGATGGTGTGTATCCTTAATGTAATTCCCCATGTTGAATTTACATAACAATATACGATAGAGCTGAATGAATTATAGACACAATCCATCTGACAAACTTCCACAGAAATTCTGCCAAACCAATTTCACTCAAAAGGCTAGTGTTAAAACCTTAGGCTATGACAAACGACATTTGTCTGTGGCACCACCCAGTGGGATTGAAACTAGGACCTTATGATTGTAAAGAGAACTTAACCATTTGGCCAAGCCTGTAGTCACACACACACACACAAAATTTGCTAAGATTCTAGGAAATATCTTAAAGTCTAAAATCTGCAATGTTAATAGGTTACACAAAAGAAAATGTAGAATTGTTTTAAACATGGAATCAAACTCTTCCAGTCAGAGAATGTATGAAGGACCATACTAAGTTAATTGCTAAGAGGAGCATACTAAGTTAACCATACAAGAATGTATTTCACCCTAAAATATGGGATAACAACTTCTGATGAAAATATTGAATTCTGATAACTGAAGGATTAAGATTTCAACCTAGTTAGATCTTATTCAGATTCTGTGCTGTCAGAAACACCCTTGCTCTCCCAATAAGACTGTGCACATGCGTATGTATTTATATCAGGGTTATATTTTTGGGTGGTATACAGTTATCAAGAAGTATCAGAAAAATTATGGAACAAACCATAAAAAAAAATTATACTCATTTAATTCTATAGAAATATATTTATCCTTGCTAGACAGGTATACAGTAATCCCTTACCATATCGTGGTTCACCTATCACAGTTTATTTAAGCTTACGTCATTTCCTCCATGGTGTTGTTTTGCATTTATAATAAAATATATACAAATTATAAAAATAAAAAAAAATATACAGACTGCTTTTACTTTGTGGATTTTCACCCATCATGGGGGGGGGGGGGGTTGAAACGTAACACCCACGATAGTCGAGGGATTACTGTATGTGATTCTCTCTGTACTTATGTTGAATAAAACTGAACCAAACTGCAACAAAGGTCCCTTGGCTGTCTGACCAGCTTGCTCCTTCTGGGCTTTATAATCCCTGAATTATTTTAGTGCACAATTCAGTATTATTCCTATAAAGATTTCAGCCAGTGAAGCACATGAGCTTTGATCTTTTGATTATAGAGTCAGTTTATGCTATCATACAATGAATGCACTTACCCAAATAACATATACTGTACGTTTGTGCATGTATGAGAGAGGGAGGGAGGGGGAGAGAGAGAGAGAGAGAGAGAGAGAGAGAGAGAGAGAGAGAAAGAGAGAGAGAAAGAGAGAGAGAGAGAGAGAAAGAGAGAGAAAGAAAGAGAGAGAGAGAGAGAGAGAGAGAGAGAGAGAAAGAGAGAGAGAGAAAGAGAGAGAGAGAGAAAGAGAAAGAGAGAGAGAAAGAGAAAGAGAGAGAGAAAGAGAAAAGATTTTTTTCAACAAAAATAACTATTTGACTAGTGAAAGTAGGACAACCTTTCAAACTTTACTGATATGTTTTCTTGTTCACTTTGTATTTTCAGCAGCATGTTTACATGTGAAATATCTTGTTTTTGCTACACGTTTTTCCTTTCATCCAAATTTAAGGCTTGCACAGCAAGAGAGTTACTTGCAGCTGAGTAGTTCAGATGTCACAGTTTGTCAACAAAAAGGTCAAAGACTTCTATAACAGACACTGGCACTGCATGGCACCCCCAACAAAGACCTTGGTATGCTCAAACTACTTAGCTATATATAATTATTCTTTTACTTGTTTGTCATTTGACTGTGGCCATGCTGGAGGAACAACTAACTAGTGTTTTGACTTGTGAGAAATAACAGCCAAATATCCCTCAGATCAGTTTTGAATCTTTAAAAAGGAAACATGCATCCAGAATGATGTGGTCTTCCATCCATCCGTCTTCTCTACCCACTATTCTTGGGTGGGTCATGAGTGGACTGTCCTCCATATGATCCTATCAGAAGCAATCACCATTAAACTTTTTGGCTGGATTCTGAAGCATGACCAACTAAGACAATGG
Source organism: Octopus bimaculoides (assembly GCF_046866305.1). Taxonomy (NCBI): domain Eukaryota; kingdom Metazoa; phylum Mollusca; class Cephalopoda; order Octopoda; family Octopodidae; genus Octopus; species Octopus bimaculoides. The sequence goes on from NC_142943.1 coordinate 29,877,724, forward strand.
ATATTATCTAACCATTCCATTCTTGGTCCACTCCTAGGTCCCCTGCCAGCTGGCTCAGCTTAAAAAAACCCTGTCTTGCAATTCTTTTCTGTAGCATTCTCATTGTCTGTGGTACCAAAGCTATGACCTCTCAAGGTGGAGAGATGGTGGTGTCCTCCCACCAGTGCTTGACAACCGATGTTGGTGTGTTTATGTCCCGTAACTTAGCGCTTTGGCAAAAGAAACTGATAGAATAAGTGCTAGGCTTACAAAGAATAAGTCATGGGGTCAGTTTGTTCGACTAAAGGTGGTGCTCCAGCTTGGCCACAGTCAAATGCCTGAAACAAAAGTATATACACACACACACACACACACACACAATGAGCTTCTTTCAGTTTCCGTCTACCAAATCCACTCACAAGGCTTTGGCCGGCCCAAGGCTATAGTACAAGACACTTGCCCAAGGTGCCATGCAGTGGGAATGAACCCGGAACCATGTGGTTGAGAAGCAAGCTTCTTGAGTGCCAAATGACAAGGTTATTATCTTCACAGAACTCCAGCAACTTCAAATCCATCCTGTACACTTCAAAGCATTTCTTAGCATTTCGGTGTATTTATCCTGGTGCCATTGAAGTGATTAGCTATTCTTATGTCCCCCCCACCCCAGCAATCATCTATTTTCAGCATGTTTCTTACAACTACTTTGTAAATCCAATCCTATTGTTTTCATACTAATTCCTCTTGGAAGTCACATGTGCAGATTAGAACAGTTGTTATGCTGCCAGCCAATAACCTATGAGCCAATGAGAGAGAGTGCCTTTACACGAGACAGCTCTAGTGGTTAGAAATACATATAAAGCAAATACATTGGATAATGTAGCTCAGTGATTTTCAACTGGGATCCGTATGACCTTTAGAGTCAACAGAAGATTTTGTTGCTAAAATTTATATGCAATAAATTGGTTATACTTCTACAATAAAAATATCATTGAAATATTTTGTGTAATACAATTCCTAATAATATTTAACTGTTTTGTTAGCAACCCGGCTGAAACCAGCTCTGGCTCTGAGTACAAATGTCTTGTTTTCATAAGTTTTGAATTAAAATCTTCCACCAAACCTTAGTCACAATTTATGAACGATAGCTAAGTTATCTTACTAAATTCTTTGTTATATTTAAAGTAATTGAAAGAAACACAGCATCTCAACAGAAATATGCTAACGATAGGGTTAATTATAAAAATATAATGGAATTTTTAAACACTGAATAGCTATGAGGGACCAACTGAGCAATCAAAGTGGGGTCGGTGAGTAAAACATGGTTGAGAACTGCTGACATAGCCTGAGGTAAAATATATCTTTTCAGATGAGATGGTCATGTTCAGAATGCATTTGTTGATCATGAGTTTGCTTGATAAAAGCTGACCTAAACAACAACAAGCAACAACCTAAACAATATTCTATCAATAACTACACTTGATTGCATTGGTTATACTTATCTATCTTCTAAAGAGTTTAAATCACCAGATTTAAACAGCCTAACTTATCTCTAAGAAATTTATGAATATCCTTTTCCCATAACCAGTCCAGTCAATACATCTCTCAAACTGGATAGTAACATGCCAGTTTGAAAATATTTATATTGGTTCTATCTTTAACTGTCCCTATGTATTTTGTATTAACAAACGTAATACAAAATCAATAAGCTATAAAAGACTAGAGAAAGGGTGGCTCATTGATCAGAGACGAGAAAGAGTAGACCTAATAGCATTCCTCTCTTAAATTACAACAAATACCACTCATATTTGTTTATGCTAACTTGTGTCTAGTTTTATTCTCTTTCAACCATGAAAACATATTTTTGAAAACATTTAAAAAAAAAAAAAAAAAAAAAAAATCTAATTTTAAAAAATTGAAAATCTTGCCTTTAACCCATGAAGAAATATTACCTAACAAAGAAAAGTATTAACTATCTTAATTTTTACTTGTTTTAGTCATCAGACTGCAGTCATGCTGGGGCACACCCTTGAAGAATTTTAGTCAAATAAATTGACCCCTATCTGGTACTATGGTACTTATTTTACTGGTCTGTTAAGTAATGGGGATGTAAACACACTAAGCAGTAGTGGGAGACACACATAAATATATATACACTCATGCACACCCACACAACAAGCTTCTTTCAGTTTCTGTCTACCAAATTCCATTCCCAAGGCTTTGATTGGCCTGAGGATATAATAGAAGATACTTGCCTAAGGTTGCATGCAATGAGACTGAACCTGGAACCATGTGACTGAAACAACTGAAAACATTTTGCTGGCTTCATATCTTCACACTTATCTGAAGGTGATTAAACTGTCATGAAGATTACCAGTAAAGGATAATTAGCATAAAAGAGATAAGACCAAATACTGAGAATGAGAGAGGACAAATATGTGTTAATGGACAATTTTGTTTGTAGGTCATTATGCAAGAGCCTACAAAACTATAACAGGAAAAAAATCTACAACTCTTTGCAACAACCACACAAAATTAATACATCCAAATTTTAAACTGAAGTTTAAATTTGAAAAACTGAAATTTATTAAATTAATAATCAAAATTCTAGTTGCATTGCTATGAAAATTTGTCAAAAATAGTGTCTGTGTTTGTCCCCCCCCCCACCACTTGACAACTGGTGTTGGTGTGTTTATGTCCCTGTAACTTAGTGTTTCAGCAAAAAAGGCTGAGAGAAATAAGCTCCAGGTTTAAAAAGAAAAAAAAGAGTAGTAAGGTTGATTCATACGACTAAAAATTCTCCAAGGCAGTGCCCCAGCATGGCCACAGTCAATGACTGAAAAAAGTAGAACATAAATGTTTTAAGCACATAAATCTGTCCTACATACAGATATGTAAAAAGCTAAAGAAACAAGCATTAAAATGCAAAGAATGCATTTAATATTTAAAAATCCTAAAACCTACTATGATCGTATATAAAGTAAATGGAACACGGTAAACAGAAATAGAATATCAGGTAAGTAGTTTAGTAGCAGCTGAGAGAAAGAACTTAAAGATTTCTTAAGCCAAATACCAAGAGTAGTGTGTTCAGTTGCATATGCACAAAATATAACATTGTATAATAGATTTCGAGACGGAGATATACAAACTCCTATTCAGATACAGAACATGAGAAACTAAACATTTTAAAATCATATTTCGAAAAATTGCTGCACATTTGATAGAACTGGATGTCTTCTGTAAACAGTTCAACCATATTTGAAAAGATGGGAATTTGTAAACTAGAGTCTCCAAGAAGTAATTATATATATTTTTTTTTGCAGTCAGATTAAAAATAGACTTTACTTCTGTAACTCTGCTATAGATAGCAATAGTATCAAAGCCAACAGACATTTATGAAAACAATTTTTTTTTGGTTGGGAAATTATCACACACACAATGTTGAGATTATAATCATCAGTTATCAACTGATATACATTTCTAACCAAATATAACCATAACAAATTTCATCAGGAATACATTAAAAAAATAAAGAAAAACAAAAGCATTTGTTTATCAGATGATGTGTATATGTCCATTGATAGCAGTTGTCAAAAATTGAGAGAAAACATAAGATTCTGAATTTCTGGATAAAAAATAAAATAGCTGTGCCAGGAAACATGTAGGAACAATCATCGATAACTCAGTAGACATTGCTATTATTTTGGCTGGCTAAGCATAATAATACGCCAACAATTGCAGTCTAAAAGTAGCTCTAGTAGATTATTAGTAAGTAGTAGAAATGGTAGAATGCGAGAAAATCAGTGTTCTGCGTCAAAAAAAAAAAAACAAAAAAAAAAAAAAACAAAAAAAAACAAATAGTTCAAACGGTGGAATAAATTTTATGCTGAGAGGAAAAGTCTAATGTTCCAGTCAGATCCTTAGTTCGTTACTTATCTATAGAGATTTCTTTCTTAACTAGAATGGAGTTTTTTTTTTCTGAAATATCAATGATGATGTAAATATGAATGTATATATATTTACATATATATATATATATAAAAACAAATAGTAAATGAGTATATACATATATACGTACAGGTATGTGCATACCGACATCCACCTGTATGTATAGGTGCATATCTGGGTACAGGACATTGCAAACAAAACAGAGACGAGAAAACACACAAGCCACTTAGAGAACATTCTACTTCATCAGCTAACTTTCTTTTGTTCTTTTACTTGTTTCCAGTATTTTGACTGCGGCCATGCTGGAGCACCATCTTGAAGATTTCTTTTTTAAGTCAAAGAAATTAACACCTGGACTTATTCTTTGTACACCTGGCATTTATTGCATTGATCTCTTTTGCTGAAATGCTAAGTTACAGGGATGCAAACACACCAACATCGACTGTCAAGTGATGGTAGGAATTCAGACACAAAGACACACACAATATATACATTTTATATATATATATATATATATATATACATACACACACACACACACACACACACACACACAAAGTGCTTCTTTCAGTTTCCATCTACCAAATCCATTCAAGGCTTTGGCTGGCCTGAAGCTATAGTAGAAGACACTTGCTGAAGCTACTATGCAGTGGAACTGAACCTGGAACCATGTGATTGGGAACCAAGCTTACATTATATATATATATATATATATATCACAATTCTAACAGCTTGGTGCCTTTAGTAATAACGATAATTATTTCAAATTTTTGCCACAAAGGCAGCTTGGTGGAGGTGGGGATGAGTTGATTACATCGAACCCAGTGTTCAATTGGTTCTTATTTTATTGACCTCAAAAGGATGAAAGGCAAAGTCAACCTCGGCGGAATTTGAACATTTCGTCCAGTTCATTGCCCTACAAGAGGTGAATAATGAAAATAAAATGCTGTGTTATTGTTTTCATTATTAATATACATTAGATTATGCGACTGACCCAATTAAATGTTTCCTAATCCTCATTATCCTTAGTAGCTTATCACAGAGCAATTAATTCAAAGTCTATGAACTTCAGGAGGTGTGAATCTTAGCCTGGCTAAGCTTGGATTATTGAAAAATACAAAAGGGAAGTGAAAAACATCATACACAACAAGTGGAGAGATCGTTGTGTTGACACATATCAATAAAATTATAGTGTCGACTGAGGCAGAGAATAAATTAGGCACACACGCATGCACACAGGTTTCAGTCATTGGACTGTGGCCATGCTGGGGCATTGCCTTGAAGGGTTTTAGTCAAACGAATTGACTCCAGCATTTATTTAAAAGCCTGGTGCTTATTCTATTGGTCACTTACACTAAACAATGAAATTACATGGACGTAAACAAACCAACACCAGCTGCCAAGTGGTAGTGAGGGACAAACACAAAGACACACATAGATACATACATAAATGTGTATGAGCATAACATGCACACACACACACACACACACACACAGAAGCTTCTTTCAGTTTCCATCAATCAAATCCATTCACAAAGCTTTGAACCTGAATAAGTCCTGTGGTCAATTTGTTCGACCAAAGGCAGTGCTCCAGCATGGCCACAGTCAAATGACTGAAAAGAATAGTAGAACAATAAACAAATTTTAAAGTGGTATAATTATCCATTCTTCTTTTTCATGATGTCTTGATATATATTGATTCACACACACACACACACGAACTCTCATAAATATGTGGGAGTCCATGTATGTTTGTGCCTTCTTGCTTTTGACACCACATGATAGCTGTAAAATGGCTGTCACTGTTATAGAAGTAGTGTTAATCATTTCCAGTATCCTACACGAACATGTCTAACCACAGGGATTTTATTACCTTGCTTGGAAACTGGTGAGGGTTGGTGGCAGTATGGGCATCCAGCCATAGAAAATTGACCATGATGATGATGATTAGCAACTGTATCTGATGCTTAGCTACTTCCTCAGATTCTACCCTCCCTCCTTCAAACAGTTTTCATCACATCACCAATAAAATCAAATAAATAAAAAAAATTAATATTTAAACATTTACCAATAAGGAGAAAAAAATAAAAATGAATTTACGTAAATATCTAATTCAGGGCGAATACAAATTATTTCAGCAACTTTCCAAATTCATTTCAGACAAAATTCCATTAACGAGCTCCTTGAAAATCTTTGGCACAAAAACAGATTTGGTTACAATTGAACTAAATTTACAGAATTTCATAATATTCCAACTTTTGCCAACAAAAAGTTAATAATCATCTACTCAAACCAACATAAAAGGGGGGGGGGAGTAATACTTAGAAGTCTGGAGTCTTATCTTTTACTTGTTTCAGTCATTAGACTGTGGTCATGCTGGGGCACCCCCATGAGTCTTAGTTAACCAAATAGACCCCAGTACTCATTTCTTAAAGCTGGGGTTTATTCTATCGGTCTTTTGCTGAACCATTAAGTAATGGGGATGTAAACACACCAACAGCTGTTGTCACACGATGGGGGTGGAGGACAAACAAGCAAAGATACACATACAAACACTACACACGATGAGCTTCTTTCAGTTTCCATCTACCAAAACCAATCACGTTGCTTTGGTTGGCCCGAGACTATAGAAGACACTTGCTGAAGGTGCCACACAGTGGCACTGAACCCAGAACCATGTGGTTGGGAATCGAACTTTGTCCCACACAGCCATGCCTGTGTCTATATACATTGTGTATACACACAAATAAGCTTCTTTCAGTTTCCTTCTACTAAAACAACTCACAAGGCTTTGGCCAGCCTAGGGTTATAGAAGATATTTACCAAGGTGAAATGGTGGGACTGAAGCTGGAACCATGTGGTTGAAAAGCAAACTTTTTACCACCTGTGTCTACAATCATCCTAAATAATCAACCACAGAGAAAAATAGGGAAACAGTTAAAAACTATCTCATTGTTTCCCTCATTTTAACTAATCCTCTAGGATTGAACAAACAACTATTTTTGCTGTGCAAACAATAAGCCTCTTTTCGAAAGGTTGCATAACAAACTACAAAAGAATTGGAATGTTATTAAACCAGGATATGAAACCACAAGCAACGTTTGTAGCTTTTCAGATCAAGATGGTTGTAGAGAGGAAACTGAAGAATCTTCAACTGAGCATTAAGTCTCACATACACATAACATAGATATTAAGTGATAAGCCTTAATAAATCAATCTAAAATTACAACATATTTATGCACACTAGTCATCAACATCATGATTTGATGTATGTTTTCCATGCTGGCATGGGTTAGATAGTTTGGCCTGAGCTGATGGGGTGTAGGGCCTCACTAGGCTCCCCTCTCTGTTCTGGCATAGTTTCTAAAGCTGGATGCCCTTCCTAATGCTAACAGCTCCACAGAGCGTACTGGGTGCTTTTTATGTGGTGCCAGCACTAGTACAAATAATATTTCTAGAAGTGAATGATTAATATAGCTCAATGATAAATACTAAATGTCTATCATGGTAGAAATACTGATGAAATAGTGTGCGATGTTTGGTAAATGTCTGTTAAAAAAACAAACAAAAACAAATAACCCCCCACAAACAGATGATTTAAAAACGAAAGACCAGATCTACTTGCATGCAGCATTTTCTATACTTTCCAAAAAATTTCAGTTAATTGATTTTATTGGTTATCTTTCATATTTGTTTCGATTTCAGATGCTTCAAAAGCAAGTTTAGTTTAATTTCATGAAAAACACGAAATTTTTTAACTCACTGCATTACATATACGAGATCCTATACTTGCATTTAATGATTAACCAGGGGTTATGTTTCATCTACTTTGTTGAGCAAATAGGTTGATATGTTCTGTACAGCAGTGCTTCTGAAACTATCTGATGTGGCATGCTCCTCCTCTGCTGGGGGATTTAGTTAATAAGATCGGATGCTGTTTCCCTGTTTTAACTGCTTATCAACTGTTGCTGAAATTAGTGTTGTCATGTAAATTCTTGCTGATTTGTTTATTTTTTTATGTCAAAGCAGAATCTATTACTATTACAAAGCTTCAACTGTTGAATTCTGTGAAGACAATATGTTTTCTTAAATCAAAAGCAGCTTACTCAATCTTAGTGCATATCAAGTTTGAAATTTTATGGAAGACTTGTTTTCAAATATTCAATTGCAAGGAGCAGCACCCATGGTTCTCTTGTAGATGCTACTAAACTGGGGAGGGAAAAAAAAATGTTCAACCTCAACTTTCAGAGGTATGTATGTTTATGTGCAGGAAACATACTAACAAAGAGCCCCTATACAGTGAGACTAACTGCTAGAAATAGCAAAATTTCTTAAAATCACAGCATACTGGAGACAGTCATAACTGTATACTTATTCAGGTCTTATCTGAGATTTAAAAAAAAAAACAACAACATAGGCAAAGTAGTTCAGTGTAAGGTCCTCCAGACAAGATAGTGTAGTATATAATAAGTGGGGGATATAAAACATCAGGTGGGTTGTGTTGAGATGATACATAGCTTACTTATTCAGAAGAGCAGAAACTTGGATAGAATAGACAAAGCAGCAGCAGCAGCTAGTCTGTTGGCTAGTGGTTGGAGGTAAACAAGTATTTGTCAATTAGCCTGGATGGTATATTTTTGGATGCAGTCTGTTTTTTTCATTCTTTCTTTTAATGTATGCTGTTTCACCACTGACATGCATTGTGTACACATACAGTGACAGATTTATCATTAGTGTCTCCTTAATCATTAAGGCTTCATCTGCAAGCATTTTTCACTTATATTTTCCCCAAATGAACACAATACAAGACGGAATGAAAGTTCCTGGCTCTGGGTAAAAGAAAACGCACGATGATCAGTTAATTATGAATTTATTCAAACATATTCCCCTCTTTGATTCAACACTTATTGCAGCAGTCCTTCAGATTTTCTAAGCTCTGTTAAAAAACTTGGAAGGTTAGGTCTCCAACCAGGTCTTTCATGATACCCTTGAAGACAGGAACTTTGCAGGAACTTTGTATAGGGTTTTGTAAATAGATGCTTAATAATTACATCAGAAAAAAAAAAAAAAAAAAGAAGCCTGTTGTATACTATGGATATTCTGTAAAACATTCATTGTATGTAATGGACTCCAACATTTTCTATGTAGGTAAAAACAGGCCTACATATATATATATATATACATATAAGGTTGGAGCAGAATTATTGAGGCTTATATTCAACAAATTTTATTCAATAAAAACATCTTTAAATGACGGTCTGACCGTCTGCCAAGCAAATGAGAAGCAGTAATTGAAGTAGATAGTGAATATGCTCCGGAATAATCATTTAAAGAGATCTTTAATTGTTGTTATTGCTTTGGTGAATAAAATTTATTGAAAAAAAAAACTACAATAATCATGCACCAACCTAATATTTCTTTTACTTATTTGACTGTGGCCATGCTGGAGCACCGCCTCGAAGGTTTTTTTTTTTACTAAAATCAACCCTAGGATTTATTTCTTAAGCCTAGTACTTATTCTAATCTCTTTTGCTGAACTGCTAAGTTATGAGGATGTAAACACACCAACATCAGTTATCAAGCTGTGATGGAGGAAGGGACAACCACACACACACAGTTTCTGTCTATCAAATCCACCCACAAGGCTTTGGTTTTCTGGAGCTTATAGTAGAAGACACTTGCAGTGGGACTGAACCTGGAAGCATGTGGTTGGGAAGTAAGCTTCTTACCACACAGCCTGTATATTTAATTTTTATATACACTTTCGGAGCTGGCATGAATCAGAGACTTGGACAGGATCCAATGGGTCAGAAGACGACATCTTGTACCGGTGTCTCAGTTTTGACAGGTGGATCCTCTTCCTTCTTAATATCAACCACTTTACAAAGTATGCATGGTGTGTTTTTTTTTTGTAGCACCAGTGCTAGTGAGGTCACCTAGTAACTGACAAAACTAAAGCGCTAAAAAGCTGCCTTACCCGAGAGGGAGGATAGGAGGTATGGTGGTTGCTCCATGTTAGATGTTAAGAGATAGGAACAGGTACACGGTTATGATGGTAGGAACATGTTTATTGTTGTGGAGGAGATTCGTGGCTAAATCGCATTTTACATGGGTAGTTAAGGGTGGTTGGAGTAGTGCGAGAAAGAGAGGTAGAGATGATGCTGACAAGGTGCCCTCAAGGTGACACATACAAAAAGGTGAATAGAAGAGAACATGGAAACTGAAGGATGGATGGAGGACTGAAGTGGTGATATATGCTACATAATAATAGGCTCCACTTTCCTTACTTATAGGAGCAAAATAATACAGCAGATAGAAAAGCAATAGAAGGATGAGCAGGGGCTAAGGTTGCATGTGGGTGGAGGTTAAAGTGAGAGATAAATTTGAACAAAAAAGATGGTTAGACGATGGTAAATATGAACAGTGTTGATAACAAGAATGAGAGAGAGATGTGAATAGGAAGTGGCTGGAGAGAAGGAAGCAGTTATAGACTTCACAGGGACATTGAGTGAGGGAATCAGTTGTCTGTATACACATCATCCATCCAGATACTCAGTTAGGTTGTGCCAGCATAGCTGGACATGTTTTCTCAAGTGCTGTATATTGCCATTCACCTCAGTCCTTTATCAATTCCTGTGTTCAGCTCAACATAACCTGATCAAGTTTTAATACCTAACTCCTATTTTCCTGGATTTCCCCTCTTTCACAGTTTCCATCTACTGTAAGCCATCAGCACCTTATCCAACTCTCCTCATCTATACACATAACATGCCTAAGCCAACAGTCTTCCTAATGCACACTACATATGATTTCTCTTACACTCAGCTTTCTCTAAATTCATTTGTATTGTTGTTCATGTACAATGGTACTGCATGGCCAGCAGAATAAGCTTGCTTCGTTCTGAGTCAACATCTCACTACGAACTCATACGCAAGCATCATATAGTCTATCTTTCACTGAGGGAGAAACTTATTATTGCTAACATAGGAGGCAGTAACATACTGGACCTTCTCCAGCCTGTTCTTACTCTGACTACCATACTTTCAAAATATCCTCCACCACTTAATTAGGTCATAACAAGCTATCTACAACCTTTAGGGATTCTTCTGGGCATTTGAGAACATCTATTTTCCCATGCACTCTTAGTGTTTATTGTTCCTGTGTATCTACCACATACAAAATCTGTTTTTGTTTTTTTCTGTTAACATATCTAATTCCAATGCACATCCAGAAAAAGTACAAGGTATATCCTATAATCTAACATTCTTGTTCATCCAACCTCAGAAACCATGAAAATCAAATGTGACTTGTTGAGATTTGAATAGAGACTCAGAATACAAACCGCAAGGTATTTTGTTATTTGTTCTAAGGACTACCATTTCACTGCATAAGAAGTTAAGAAAAAAAGTTAATGCACCTGATTTACAATGGAGAATGAAAATAGGAATTTATAATCTTTTCCAAATTTACTGTTGATAAAATGCACTAAGTACCCTCTGTAAAGTTGTGGGTGATCAGAAGAGCATCCAGCCAGAGAAACAAAACCAAAAAATGAAAGCCAAGACATGGTTCTCCAACCTGTCTTGGAGGGCAATAACAGAATAAGAATCGATTGGACCATGACAATGTTAACTTGTTTAATCGCTTAGCATTTAAACAGCCATATTCAACCCAGATATTCTTCCTATTTTATATTCAGACTGGCCAGATCCAGCCTCTCACATTTACACAACAATGTCATTCTAAAAATAAACAATCACATCATTGAAATATCAAAGCTATGAGAAAATGCATGAGAAATTCCAGATGTGAATATATAAACATTACATTTGACAAAGTAATCTAAATACCAACATCTCCACTACAAGTTCTATTGGACAATAGAGCAGTGAGCAATAAAGATACTTTACTGACAAGACCCAATAAGGCCAAAACATGTTTGTAGCTGTTGGCTTGCCAGCCAGAAGATCAAATTAAGAATGTAAATTAATAAATTAACTCTTAATTTCTTTAAATTATCTCATCTTCTGAGTCACAATTACTGCCACATTTTAATTTTCTTTCAACATCTAAGATGGAAATGTAAGTTAAGAATTCCCTAAATTCATGAATTTTAAATGTTGTATAAGAAGCAATCGCCATGAGGGAGTCTATGAGGATATTAAAACTGCTAAAACCACATCCAGATATTTCTATATTGTCTTCAAAGGAAGGGACACAGTGATTCAAAGTACTTTTAGCATTTAACTGATACACAAATATTTAATTTTGCTTTTATATATATTTTAATACTATGTTATGTTGTGAACAGCCATTGATCTAAAAATGGCACAACAGTACGGTAATCCTGTCCAATTGTCTGGGCATTCCAAGCACAACTACCAGGAATGATGCTGACAGTATGAACGGCAAGGTAGTAGGCCAGTTAGTCTGGAATCCTAGAGCAGTGGCAGTCAACGAAGGGGACTAGGGTTGAGCGGAAGAGATGTAATGAGTGCGGGGGGGGGGGGTAGGTGAAGGCTTTGGTAAGGTGGAAGGAAAGGATAGAGAGAAGAGACGACATGTTCATTAAGAAACTCGACTAACCTCAATTGTTAGCCTCTCCTTTTTTTTTTTTAAAGAATCCCACTGAATGTGCAACGTTACAGAAGAACGGTAGACACGCTATTGATCGTTAACGTCTACTAATTCCACTCGAAAGAAATTAATATTAAAGGGGGGAACCTCCCCCCCAAATGAATATAAATAGCCTTATATCTTCAGATTTCTCTTTCGAAAAAACAAATGCTCATAGATAGAATTAAGAGTTGGTAAAAATTCCAACCAAGAAAACTAATTGTAGCAATTTTACTTGAAACTAATAAATATTTTTACCGGCCAGTTTCGCTGGATTTTGTTTCTAATTGTAACAATGTTGTGTATCTCAGCCTGCCAAAACAGATTACTTACTATAAGCTATTGAATTACACACATACACACAAAGTAGTCTAGCTTGTCATAAGTACACCTGGTCTCATTTCAAATATCTATTTGGCAAGTTATAACGAATACTTTTCAAACAGCAATTAAAAAATTTTTTAGACATTAGAAAATTTAAACTATACACATCGAAAGATTTCGGAAAGAGAAACTCGCCACTATATTCTATATTATATGCGTAGATGTATACACACACATCAATAATTGCATTTGTAAACAGAGAAATAAGGTCATCCTATAAATAATAGTATTTAAGAGTTCTAGGACTAAATCAAGTTATTCCAAGGTCATAAACTATATGATGTATTGATTAAAAAATTTTAATTAGATTTTTCTTTGTGAAAATTTAATTTTTATGGCAACATCAAAATAAATTTTTCTAATTTAAAAAAAAAAAAAAGAAGGAAAGAAACTATGGGCATAGTTGGTGTACTTGGACAATTAGCTAACCAGAATCTGTATTTTATGACCAACGCTAAATTTTAAATGCCGCAATTTTCCTATCGAGAAATTAGGTGTTAGAGGATTAAGAACAATTCATTGTAAGTTTGACAAATATATTTATTTAGCTTCGGAGTAAGTCAAACACTTCCTGCTTGGAGAGAGGGATGGGCTCTGTCAAGCTGACTTGCAGGAGATACACTATGTGAAGTGGTGCTCCAAAAAGCTCAGTGTTCAAACATTTGCCACAAATTTAGAGAAAGAGAGGGAAAAAAAGAAATTGAAGCTGAGTGGAACTTCATAATATTTTGCGTAATTATTGTTTCAATAGGAAAAAGTAGCAAAAAGAAAAATGTCAAAAAGTTTAGAGTTGCTGATTCTAAGAAGCCGAGTGTTGTTTGATAATGAGCTGGCAGCTGATAACAGTTGAGGAAAATTGCGATGTTATTGAATAAAAGCATTTAAGGATTCACTCTTGTATTATCTGTCCACATGTTTCACTTTTTGTAGAATTTTCTAATCCGAGAAACGAGTACCGAAAGAGGTTTGAACTAAAATCTAAGAACATAGGGAAACATTTACACATCTCTTTCACTGTTCCCTTCGGTCATCCGTAAACAGTAGACTAGGCAAACATAATGAAAATGTTGACTACCATCGACAGTTGGCTTGAATAGAAAAACAAAATTATATGGCAAACAAAAGAACCATTCATAAGAAGGTTTTACTGAGCGTTTAATGAAGGTGTTGATGTAATAATATACATCGGATATAAAAAATAAAAAAAGCAGACCAGACAAAAATTTAACAGATGCGCGTTTCTAAATGACCAGAAGGTCTCTCTTCCACGATGGAAATCGCAATTCTAGAAATATTTAATGGGAAATGAATTGACGAAGGACTATTTCCGGAGAAATTGAAGTTGGTTGCAACAAACTTTTCAACATTATTTTTCTTTTCCGATAACAAACTTCAATGTTTGCAGACAATATTTATTTCTAGTTGCCTTGATGTTTTCTTTGCTCCCAGAAAATTATTTTGGGAGGCAGGGCATTAAAAACCATTTTAATTACTAGCAGGTCTTAAGAGAATATAGAATAGACACAACGTTTATGGCCTAATTTTAAATATAACATACAAGATGTACAATAATTTGAAAGGAAACCGTAGTGCTATTTATTTTCATAATATATATATATATATATATATTGATTTAATCATAATTGAATTATTAACTATTCAAAGGATGAACAAAACAATTAGATAAATAACTAAAAATATTTTCGTTCCATTGGAAATAATTTTTTTATTTTTGCAGAATCTCTAATTTCATTTTAATATCCGAGTTGTGCTGCTGGAATAATGCCTTTATTGATAAAGGCATTATTCTGAGCCCACCCAACATTACCTTTAGTAGATCACATAAAAACCATAACATACCATAGAAAGAAACAAAAAGATACAAATCCCAACATATTTCATTTCCCATCCATCCTGTTTGTCATTCACAATTCGAAAGCAACGATGAAAAGCCGGTCGTTTCCATTCATGCACTCCCCCATAATAATCTCTCACTTTCTCAGCAGATTTTATAATTGGTTGAGTAATAATACGAGAAACAAAAACGGATCAAATCTACAAAATTAATCGATTCTAGAAAAATCAGCATCAAAACTGCAGCTAGTTTGCAAATTACAGAATTTGTATCCTTCGAAAAATAGAAAAGGGATTACAACCAAAGGAAAGGGAGCCGCACAAATAAAAAGGGGCTAACAAATGAAAATCAATCTATTAGAAAAGGGAGAGGGAGCAACTTGAAATACGATGAAAGGCCATTGATAAAAATAGAAAACAGCCAACCAGTATAGCAGGTTGAACAGGAGGAGCAGCATTAATTCATTAGAAATATACCCATTTTTCTCACGATTTACTAAATATACACGATATATTTTAATATACACATCTCGTATAAGTACATTATGTAAAAATCCTTGACAACAATTTGATATAGTTAATATATTATTATGTCTTACGAAACACTATAATACGATTTATCCGTTTTAAAAAATTCCTTCACATCAATTTACTGAATGTAAATCCCCGTAAAACCTATTGATTAATTATCGATTTTTCTTGTTTAACCTGTTTTTCCCCTGCTCCTCAAGCGAAATATTACACACACACACACACAATATGTATACCTCAGACACCAGTGAAACATTTAGAAAAAGAAAGATCTTGGTTAATGAATTACGAATAGAATACAATTCATAACAACTATAACGAAAATGGTATAGTAGTTTAAAAATAAACGATTGAACATGCTGCCTTGAAAATCCCACGCACCGACGACTGATAACAAGCAACATGCATTGATCAGGTGCACAAGATGCTTCACTGTTTATTTGAATGTGAGGTTCGCTGCTACTTCCTCCAAACAATCTACAATAGATTGCTAGCAGATATATTCCCTATAATAGCTTTCACAGTTACAATAGCAACAATAATAGGCAAACAATAAATAGTACTAGCGTAACAGTACAGCACGAATCGTATATATAATATAAACGGACGGTCTTATTTCATAATAATATTTAATAACAATAGTAATAGTGTAAGTACATTAAATGCTTACACTGTTATTATTTCAAACGTCAACAAGATTTCAAAGTAGTGTCGCAAAAACCATACGAATCAATGAATACAAGAGTAACGATCAAATATGATTGATCCTAATCTATACGTTTGGTTTCAATATATTACAGAAGTACATACAAATAAAAATGCAGGTCCGATCAATGATAGATATTTTTGTATGAAGACTGAATCGATTTTGAAGCAGTGAAATTGCTTGATACCAGTGTGAGACGGAATAAATTAATATAGAAGCCGAGTTCAACTGACATATTAAAATGAGAATTAAATATAATTTACTCGTTTGACAAAAATAATTCTTGAAAAATGAAGGAAAATAAATATCTTCGAAACTGACTTTTAAAAAATTCAATAAGCCACCCACGATGAAAACAATTAAAAAAAAAAAAAAATAATATCAAACGTTTGACCTTGACATTAAACAATCGTTAATTACCGGTGCTTCTATTAGTGCATAATATACCACCAGTAGATCGATTGCTTAATCGATATCATACACTAACATACAGTTAGTTTGCCTGCATATACTAAAAGCAACAAAGAGGGGAGCTTCGAAGAGAAGAGGTAGTTTTTATTTTTTACCTAGTTTCCGTCTTAGTCACTCGTAATACTGGGTTTAGGTATATAAGCTAAGCAAGCTTAGAGGCATCAAAATAATTAAAAAGCATGTTTTCAAATTCGTGAAAACAAGCTGGAGGCATCAAAATAATTAAAAAGCAGGTTTTCAAATTCGTGAAACGTTGTGATAATTTTTTGAAGGGTTCCGCTAAGCTTTATTTATGTAGCTTAGAGGAGGCCTTACCAAATCTAAATCCAATTACTGGTCACATGGACCATCAATTGAACGAGATAATTAAATAACAACGCTTTTCTAATTTAAGGAGCAAGGGGAGAATGATAATAGAAATAACATTAAAAAAAAAAGACCAGCGTCAAGTGGTAATGATATATGAAAAAAACAAAACGGGCAATATCGCTGTAAATTAAAAAAAGCCTTATTAAAATACCCCTATGTAACAATGTAAAGATGGTTATTTTCAAAACAAATCAATATTGCTCATAGAGTTGTGTCATCATAACATTGATCATTAATCACATACACGCACACGTTTACCTATTTATATATTATATTAAAGCGAAGTCAAGTTAGAACAGGTGTCAACTGACAACTGCATTGTAGTTAAGAGTGAACAAGACTGAGCATAACCTTTTTTCCCCCCTTATTTATTATTTTCAGCCAACCATGTTAAACATCGATTTAAACAACACAACTACCACACTCTCTCTCTAGCAGGCTGAAAGATTTGGACGTGTCAGTTGTGGAGCGAGACTCGATAATCGGGCCAAATAAATAAAAATAAATCCTGGTTTAAAATACTTGAGCATATATATATATATATATAAACTCAGAGTAACGGTTTTTTTGTTATATTTCTGCTGCTTTTAAATAAAGTATATATATATATATATATATATATATATATATATATATATATATATATATATAATTATTATTATTATAGAGGCTGATTAAGAAAACACGGTAAGGATTAGTGTAAATACAAATAGTAAATATTTAGGCAGTGTGTGTAGTAGAGGCAATGAGTCAGACTTTTAATATATAGACTAACAGAAAGGTGCACATGCTACCAAGTAATTGCATATATATATATATATATATATGCCTATACACAAATAATTATATATATATATATATATATATATATATACCTATACACAAATACATCATATACCTAAATATTAAAGAGATACTTGGAAGAATAGATACATACTAAGATATCGTTTTAATTACAAATACACGATATTCACAAACGAATTAAGCAATAGGATGGCGAAGTGAGGTAGGGGTTCATGGATATAAATGAGATCATCAAATGGTAATTTGTTATAAAACGAAACAATCCCGATACAAGATAACAAAAAGCTGGTTTTAAAATAGTTAATAATAAAAATAAAATAAAATAAAATAAGAGAGAGACAGAGAGATAGAGTTAGAGAGAGAGACTGGTGCTCACCGAATAGCTTCCGTTCGCATGGCTGCCGTTGCACGTTCGACACATGGGAACAGAAGAATCTTGGAAAAACATACTAAGTGCTGCCTGAAATTAGAGATTTAAAATTAAATATTAATATGTCAAACTAATAATTATCGAAAAAAATATTTGATTAGAATGTACAGTAGAAATTAAAGCTATAATTATAGAAGAGAATGTTAGCCGTCATAAGATAAACATTAGCCATGTTTCCATAACAGTCTTCTATTCATGTCTGAGAGACATTAGAAAGAATGTTGTTTTCATTTATTCAGTGACATGAAAATAGGAATAGAATAGAGATAGGAAATAAGAGACTCACCTCGAATTGCCATTTTGCGGCTTGTAATAACTGTTTCGCTTGTTCGGCATGACAGCCAGCGGCCAAAACAAACTGGTTAATCATCACTTGTTGTTTTAAATTATCCATTTTCTCGTTTGGGTACCAATGCCCCAAGATTCACCTACTTCTGGCTTCAATATTCCAAAGATGTTGTTGTTGCTGTAGTAGTAGTAGTAGCGGTGAGAGTGGTGGTAGTAGTAGTAATAGTGGTGGTGGGGGGCAGTGACGGCGGTAGTAGTGTCAATGGTGGGGGTGGCGGCGGTGCAGTGATTGACAACACAGTTTACAAGCTTCACTCTTGGAAGATGTTGTTGTGGTGCATTGATTGACAACCTAATTTATAAGCTCCTTTTTCATTGGCCAATGAACATTTGTAGGCAGAGTTTACTATTCAAAAATGTTGATGTTAATGTCTATTCCGTTATTTAAACTTCCCCCCACTGCAGAAATTCTCTTATACAATCTATCGAAAAAAAAGTAATAAATAAATAAAATGAAAAGAACCCTTTTAAAAATGACTAGATTTTTAAATAATTATTTTAAAATATTTTTGTAATATTTTCACTATTATATTCAAGATCAAAATTTTAAAGGCAATGATATTTACTTTTGGTTGAACATTAAAAAAAAAAAAATTTTCTCCTGTTTTCTCGTATTTTTGTGATGTGTTGAGGTGACGTCTGCTGTGTAGGCGCCATTGTGTTGACCACCAAAGTCGCATCTTGACTCGATGCTCGCTTCTTTCTCATCGCTTTTGCATACTCAACAGCATGCTCAAGTCTTCTTGCATTTAGTGATATGTTTATATATTCAGAAATCTTAAAGACATTTACATTCTAGGATTTTCAAAAATGGGTTCGCTCGTTAGCAGAAGAAATGCAGGCTCCGATGTTGTGGATTATGGTAATAACAATGCCTACAGATATCCTCCCAAATCAGGTTCGTTATTCTTGACAATCTTTTCTCTTTTCGTTTATTTAATTCCCCCACTTTATCCAAATTCATTCAACTTCAATAATTACTCGTTACATGCTCCTTGTTTTCTTTTATTTCCACTTTTCTTTTAAGAAAGCTATCAACAAAAATGTTTACCGAAGTTTTGATTAACGAATTTCTTTGATTCTCAAGACATCACCAAATTATGTTTTCTGTACTTTGGAATCGATTTTTCAACGGATATCTTTTATACACCACAAACCCATATAAATGTATTCTTTATAAATATCTTAAATGAGTCAAAGTAACGATTTACGTTTCATTTCTTTCTGCAGCAGACAATCTCTTCGTCGATCGCCTCCGATTTTTTGTCTTTTGACAACTTCTTAAACTGAATGAGAATTAATTAAACGATGCTTGTCTAATCTGCATGAGTTTAGCAATTGTAACAAAAATGTTTTATTTTGTAGGGTTAATAAAACAAAACTTGTGAAAAATGTATCGTTTGAATATTTTATAATCATTATTATTATAAAGTGAAGTTGGCCATTGACAATGTTTGACAATTCTCAACAACACAATGGAGCGAAGCTACTTGTGGGTGGTTGTTGTTGCTTTGTCATAAGCCTCATGAAATGTCGTATTCTTAGTTCAAATGCTGCCGAGGTTGACTTTGCTTTCCTCCTTTCGGGGTCGGTAAAATAAGTACCAGTTGAGCACTGGGGTTACAGGTAATCGGCTAGGCCTCCTCCCCGGAAATATCAGGTCTTGTGCCTAAGCCCGTTAGCACGCCGGGCTAAATGCTTAGCGGTATTTCGTCCGTCTCTACGTTCTGAGTTCAGATTCCGCCGACTTTGCCTTTCATCCTTTCGGGGTCGATAAGTTAAGTACCAGTGAAACACTGGAGTCGATGTAATCGACTAGTACCCTCCCCCAAAATGGCTGCCCTTGTGGCAAGAGCCAACGAGGAAGTTTACGTGTTCGCTCGATCTGTTAGAAGCAATAGTCAGATTCTTTCAAGTTACATCGTAACATCTTTAAACAAGAATTAAATATTGAACAATATAGTCCTTAATACACACACACATACATAAATAAAACTGGACGGTCTTTGATCATAAGTATGCTGAACTGGGGCCAGACAAACTTCTTACTGTATCTAGTCCCAATCTAACAGTCATGTACTGAGGAGGTAGATTCCATCGACAAAATAAATGTGGCTTTGTGCAAGCTATTGCAATCAATCCGTATCATCATGATTTTCTTCTTGATCCTTATTAAAGATTGTTTAATTACCAGGGTCAAAGTAACAGTTCTTCATACCTTGTCTGAACATTTTAAACATGAATTTACCTTTCTTCTTAAATCAGATCAGTAGCATCTTCACATTATAGTATCATGTTCGTTTCTCTGTCGAATTGATCGGTAATAAACTAAATTGTACACGGGAATTTCCGATTCACCGGAAATTAGTCTTTAAATATATCTTGTTCGATATCCCACGTTTTGAAATTCCGTTAGGATCAACTTCGGCTTCCATTCCTGAAGTCTCGGGGGTGGGGGAGTATTGGTTGATGAAATAAATATTGGTAATATACTACAGTTGTTTAACTAATTATAACCCCCCCCCCCCCTCGCACACACACTTCGCAAAAAACTGCTTTCCGATTGAGAAATCGGATTAACATTTTCAGGGTTTGTAAATGACGTTCGATGTAAGAGGACAGATCCTGATGAGCCTCAAAGGCAAGGCTCCGTTTCTGTTTTCGATTAAAGCCGTTTCATTTCCCATACAAGTAACCTTTGGTAAAAAAAAAAAAAAAGAAAAAGGGCGTGTGTATCACAGTTTTGTTTCCTTTTAATTCTGCCTCTAAAATTCTCGAGAAAATTACGAAGGTTTACTGTAATTCTTTTAGGTTTGTCCACCATCTCCTCAAAGCCGTTTTTGCCTTTCTTGTCGAGGAAATAATTCTACTTGTATATTAGGGTCGGTTCATTCGGTTGTACTTTCTTCCTTATAAAATTGTGTGTGCATCGGTCGAAAGAAAATAATTTATATCGATGTCGTGATCGGCCATAGACTTTCAGCTGGTCATACCCGCAGTACGTTTTGATTCCAAGGTTTTCTCGCACCACTTTCAAAGTTGATTTTATTGAAAAAAGCAAATATCGAAAATTTTACAACTTTGTCAATACTTAAGAAAATCGTGTCCAAAATCATATTTTGAGTCATTACATCAATAGGCACGAGCTTCAAAACATCAAATTTCCTCTTATTAAAAAAGGAACGTTATTTTGGAAGAATTCTGAACTGCCAGAAACATGTTTTTTAATTCCTTTTTCGAACTATTTCACATTATTCATACTCATGCCACTAACACCTGGTAAAATCAGGAACAGTTGTAAATTTCTGATTGACGAAAGTGTAGTGGCCCTTTATGCAACATCGTGAAGTTAGTTATTCACTGGTTTATTGAACTGAAGAGAGAACAGTGTCTCTCAGCCATCTCAAGGTTGTCCAGTGTCTCTCGTTGAAAGAATTCAGCAAAAAATCACTTTCTCCTCTTCTTTCAGCTAGTCTTCATACAGAACCTGTTTCAGTTGATCCAGATATCAATTTTCTGTGTCTCTATTCTGCTTGGTTACTACATATGTTGGTTTCTTAAGAATTTGAATGTATGAGTTATGCTGCAGACTTTTCAAATATATACGTACAGTACTATCTCAACAATAACTCCCATATGAACTCTTTCCAAAATCATACAGATTCTTCATTGGAAGTTTTGCTTTTAGTCACTAAATAAAGAAAATGTGGATGTGTGTATATGTGAATATGAATGTGTGCATGTGTATGTGTTCATATATGTTGATGTATGAGTGCATGTGTGTGTATGTATATGTGTATGTGTATATTTGTGTGTGTATATTGGTGTATATGCATGTATGCATGTGCATTTATGTATATGTATACATGTGTGTGTATATATTTGTGTATATGCAAACCTAGTTTTTATGAATATTGCATTTGTAACTTCTCTTTTTCTGTGTCAGTTATCTCATTCAAAACATGTACTTTACAAACATTTGGAAGTAAACATGTTTAACTACATTAAATTATCAGGCAGGCAGTGCATAGATGCAGGCACAGCTAGTTCACTTCCACCACATGGCACCTTGGGTGTCTTCTACTATAGCTTCTGATTGACAAAAGCTTTTGTGAGTGAATTTGGTAGATGGAAATTGAAAGCAGCCCGTTGTGTATGCGTCTGTCTTTGTTCCCCATCATCATTTGACAATTGACGTTGGTGTATTTATGTTCCTGTAACTTAGCACTTCAGGAAAAGAGACTGATAGAAAAAGTACCAGACTTTAAAAACAAAATAAGTACTAGGGTCAATTTATTTGATTAACATCCTTCTAGGTGGTGCCCCAGAATGGCTGCAGTCTAATGACAAACAAGTAAATGATACCACTTAACCAGTGAAGTTCAAATTTGTTATGTAATGAAAAATAGAACATTTAATTAATTAGTCAGTGTATGTTGATTTTAAAACGTAATGGAATGTTAGCCTGTTTTACGATCCCCCCTTTTCATGGCTAGAAAATAATTTGGGCACCAACAACTAACGATCACGTGTGAGAAAGAGTGGAGGATTGTTTCTACATTTTGGGCATTGCTTCACATACAGGCATCCCTTGCTGCATCCAGAGAAGGGCCAATTGACTAATTGCTATCAAATCACTAACTGACATGCTTCATCCTTTGATCCTTAAGTGTTCTGTTTCTTCTGTAGCTTTTTAGTCAATTCTGTAGTGGTGTCTGTTCTTCAGAGCTGTCTGCTTTTGTATCCCTGCCACCCAGGTACCCCACCTCACTTGTCTTTCTGCATTATGTCACTTTTGGTATGTTCATCCCCTTAGCATTGCTCTAACCATTATGCCCAGTTCTTTCTCCCAAGAACATCTGCACTTTGGAATTTTTCTCTGCTCATGTCTTTCCTGCTGGTGCTGACTTGCAATGGTTTAAGTCTTTCAGGGGTGAGATAGAAAGGTCAAAAAGAAAAACTCTAGAATGGAAAACATTTGTAACAAAAATTTGTACTCTTGTTTTTTTTGTCGACTGACCTTTGGCACAAAATGGATTCAGCGGAAAAAATATTCCGTTTGTGTCGCAGAAATTGTTGCCAGATGTAAGGGTAGCTTCTCGGAGTGGTTGGCATTAGGAAGAGCATCCAGCTGTAGAAACATTGTCAGATCGGATTGGAGCCTTGTGCAGCCCATTAGCTTGCCAGTCCTCACTCAAACCGTCCAACATATGCCAGCATGGAAAGCAGATGTTAAATGATGATGATGCAATAGAAACCATGCCAAGGTAGACAGCAGAGCTTGGTGCAATGCCCTGGCTTTCCAGCTCCTGTCAAACCATCAAACCCATGCCAGCATGGAAAACAGACATTCATTGATTATGATGATGCAGTACATCTGGATACACATTGTGGCTTACCAGTAAACCCTAGAATTATCTGAGAACCACAGCCATAACCTCAAAGTCACTGAGGTTTAGTTTTTTTTTTCTTTTTTTTTTACTTCATCTTTCAGTTTGTATATTTCTCAATGTTATAAGATATTCTAAGAAAGGCTTTGTAATTATTCCACTTTCAGGTAGCTATTTTAGCAGCCACTTTATAATGGGTGGTGAGAGGTTTGATATGACTCAACCAGAAGCTTACTTGTTTGGTGAAAATCAAGATTTAAACTTTCTGGGAAACAAACCAATTCCTGTAAGTATAAAAACTAATCAACTATTTTTATGTTGCCCAAAACTCTTTCCAAAATCATACAGATTCTTCATTGGAAGTTTTGCTTTTAGTCACTAAATAAAGAAAATGTGGATGTGTGTATATGTGAATATGAATGTGTGCATGTGTATGTGTTCATATATGTTGATGTATGAGTGCATGTGTGTGTATGTATATGTGTATGTGTATATTTGTGTGTGTATATTGGTGTATATGCATGTATGCATGTGCATTTATGTATATGTATACATGTGTGTGTATATATTTGTGTATATGTATGCATGTGTGTATGTATATTTATGTATGCGTGTCTATGTATATGTGTGTATATTTGTGTGTATGAATGCATGTGTGTGTGTATATATTATGTGTATTTATGTGTATATGTATGTATGCAAGTTTGTGTGTGTATATTTATTTGTGTATGTATGTATGTATATATCTTTATCTTCATATGTCAAAGCAATGAGTTGGCTGAACCTTAGCAACACAGAAAAAAAATGCTCAGCAACTTTTTGTCTGTCTTTACATTCTGAGTTCAAATCTCGCCAAGGCTGGCTTTGCCTTTCATCCTTTGAGGGCCAATGAAATAAGTACCAGTTGGATACTGGGGTCAATGTAATTGTCTACCCTGCTCCCAAATTTCAGACCTTGTGCTATAATAGAAAAGATTATCAATTATTGTCATATGTCAGTTTTTCTTTGCTGGTGCTTGAGTGGCTGTCCCATGTGAGGAGAACTAAAGGGTCTATAGTTCCTATTCAGTTACTGTTTTTCCCAGATGGATAGCCGGTGACATGGCTAGCAGATTCTATGACATGCTGCTCATATGTTCCATTTTTAGCATTCAGTGAATGTCCTTCTATCAGCCATTTATACCTTCTTCTATAAATAATTATTTAATATCTTATCTCAGTTTTTTTTTTGTATTTCCTTGTACCTTTGCTGGCATAAATAAATATAAAACTTGAAAAACAGTCATTTAAATAACATATGGAAGTAAACATGTGTTGTTGTCCCATATGAACCTTCTTTTAAACATCATTTGCATTGTACACCATGTTGATTTTGCAGATATCCCAATTGTTAAACATGGTTATTATTTAATTAAGAAATAACAAAAACAGCTAATATGCTTGCTGAGCTCTTGGCTTGTCTGCATATCATTTAACATCCATTTTCCATGCTGGCATGGGTTGGATATTATGTATACCATTTATATTAGTCTGACTGGTTTCCTGTTGGTCGTTGCTTTCGCTATGTTTCAACTATTGTACACTCCAGCTTTCTTCTGGTGTCTTGCATTGAGTTTGGTTGTTGTTGCAAATAATGGTGCAATAACCGAGTTCAATGCAAGACACCTAAAGAAGGCTGGAGTTTACAACAGCTGAAACCTAGAGAAAACAATAATCAAGATGAGAACACCAGTTTGACTAATATAATGTATGATAATAAAAGGCGTATTGTATAGGATTTTTTTTTTTTACTTCTCATAATTTGTTTGCATAATAACTGAATAGTTCTATGATTGCTTGTAAGTAGTTGGGAAAATATTTTAAATATATCTTATACAAGCTCTTTGGTTTGTTTTGGAAATTTCATTTGTATAATTTGTCCTCTGTCAAAATTTCTCCACAACCCCTCTCTCCAACACCCCCTTCCCACCGCTCACTGCAGGCCCCTCCACTATCCCTCATGTTCCTACCTGCATACTCTCGATGCCTTTATATATCTACATTATCAACCATCCCCAGCCCCACTAATTTCTCTCATCATCAATTGGCTTCAGTCACCTCTTCCCTATCTCTAAATGTATCCCCTCACACTCTCATGCAACATCCCTCTCTGTCCATTTATATTCCCTACTGTACCTTGTGGGTAGGTCCTGGTGCATCTCCAACACCTTTTATTTCTCTCTTTCTGTCTCTATCTGTCTGTCCCCTTCTTCTCCTCTATTTTCCTGCTAGATTAGCCAAGTATTTCTTCTATAATAAGACACCTACCTCTATCCCTCTGTTATAATCTAACCTCTCAGCTGGCACAAAGCCACTTCCCTCAGTACCACTTCCTCTCCCAGCCAAGGGTCTTTGTCTTGCAAGTTACTTGACAACTCTACCTGTGCTGGTGCCACATAAAAGCACCCAGTACACTCTGTAAAGTGGTTGGTGTGTTAGGAAAGGCATCCAATTATAGAAACCATACCAAAGCAGACACTGGAACCTGATGCAACACTTTGGCTTTGCCAGCTCCTGTAAAACTGTCCAACTCATGTCAGCATGAAAAATGGTAAAATGATGATGTCTAAATTTTAACTGATCTGTAAATAGACAAGTTTCGTCACTTTTATGAATAGAATGAATGCACATTACATTTGTGTGTTGAAAGTAATTACTTCTTTCCTGAAAGATAATATTGTCTTCTTGCATATAAGCTGCACCTCTCCATCTGTGTATTATAATAGGCTTATTGTATAAGATTTTTTGTTTTGTTTTCCTACTCCTATAAATTGTTTACATAATAATTAAATAATTCCATGATCACTTGTAAGTAATTGGGAAAACATTTAAAACACACCTTATACTTATGCAAGTTTTTTTGGGTCATGTTGGAAATTCCATTCGTAAATGTTTATACATTTTCTCCTGATAGAATTCCTAAATTATATTGGTGAATTAATTTTAATTTTATAAATCCAGTATCTCACTGAATATACAAATTTTATGTGTTAACTGAAAGTATAATTAATGTTTGTTCTAAATATTAAACACTAAACTTTGATCTGTATCACTGTCTGACCTAGATTGTGAATTGTTGAAGTTTATTTTCAAACTCAAGCTATGACTCATACTGTAAAATATTTCACAATCCTATAGATATTTTTTACTTCCAATTATATATACGGATTTGTTGTATTTTTTTTTTTTTTTTTAACTTTTCTTTTATATTTAGAAAGCTGACCAGCCTCAAACCGGTTTAACCCTTTCGCATTCAGATTATTCTGTCAAATGTAATCCTTATTTATTCGCATTGTCTCAAATTAATCTTGCTTTATCTCATAGCTTCAAGATCTCAATGATGTGATTATTTTTAGAATGACATCATCATCATCATCATTTAACATCCACCTTCCATGCTAGCATGGGTTGGACGATTTGACTGAGGACTGGCAAGCCAGAAGGCTGCACCAGGCTCCAGTCTGATCTGGCAAAAAAATCTTAACTCTACTTGCAAAAAACGAAATTACTAATGTATCCTCTAAAATTTGTAAGCTTGAGCCAGTTATGTTAGAAACCATTACTATTATCAGTGAGTAGTTGAATATTAGCAATATTAGAATATTAGTAGAATGCCAGATCGGAATGACTTGTAATATTTATGTTCTGTGTTCACCCTCTGTATTTGCATTTACCTTCCATTGATGCTGGTTCTAAAAAGGTAGTATTAGTCATGTATTGGATTGATTATATCAATACTCTATGAGATTAGTTGTAAAATAGATTAAAACTACTAGTAACTAGTTTAAATCTATTTTACTGTTATTACTAGTAAAACTAGTAGTAACAGCAGTAATTATTATTAGTGATTATTTTATTTTTTTTCCTCACCAGTTTTTTTTGTTTACTTCTCTTATTGTGTTGAATCCAAAGTTTTGTAATATATTGATAACTTATTTGCTTTATTCAAGTTATGACAAAAGCAACCTAGCATTCAAGGCAGAGGCCATCATGTTGCAACATCTGGAGCCATCTTTTCACCAGTTCTACTAGATCTTGTCCTTTGAAGAAAAAAGACTCCTTCACTGCAGCTTCCACCTCCTCTTGGTTGAGAAAGTGTCCTGAGTGCAGGAAGTGAGCCATGGAGCAGAATAAGTAATAATCCGAGGGAGCTAGGCCTGGATTATATGCTGGATGTGGCATCATTTCAATTCCCTCAAGTTCCTGGAGTTTATTCCAAGTTGCTTGAGTGGTATGAGATCTTGCGTCGTTTTACTGCAGAAGTGCTCACTTTCTGTTAACCAGTGCTGGGTATTTTTGCTGCACAATGACATACATCTGCTCCAGCTTTTCGGAGTACAGGTTGGCATGGATGGTTTGACTGTCTGGAATGAATGTGTAGTAAATTACCCCCTCATAATTCCACCAGATGCATAACATCATCTTGTGTTTGAAACATCCATGTTTGGTGATAGGTTCTGAAAGCTGGCCTTTACTTAACCACTGCTTATACAGATTAGGATTGTGAAAAAATATCCCTCTTGAATTATTGCTTGTTCCAATCCATGGCTTACTTCCTGTACTCTTGTTACTTCATCAACCAAGGGGAAGAGGAAGTTTCAGTGAAGGAGTTCTTCACTTCAAAGAGCAAGAACTGGTATCAGCTTGGGATAAAAAAAAAACTAGCAGAAAGCTGGCTTCAGATGGTGCAACACAATGGCCTCTACTTTGAATGTGGTTTTGGGTTCAGTCCCACTGTGTAGCTTTAATAAAAAATAAAAAGCCACTTGCTGAGCAAAACCTTATAAGTGGATTTGATAGAAAGAAACCCACTGTGTGTGTGCTCATGATATCTTGTATTGACCATTGTATAATAGTTACAAGGAAACCTCACCATTGAACAATGACATTTGTTTGCAATCTTCTCTAAATATAAGTTCAGTCATTATCCAGCTTGTGTTTGAAGGACTTGAGGAAATATCCCCTTTCTAGGAAACAGGCAAGTATTGATAACAAGAAGAGAATCTGGCTGTAAAAAATCTACCTTAGTAAATTTTGTCCAGCCTATGAAAACATGAAAAAGATGTTAAAACAACACTGCTGCTGTGATGATATTTTACTAATATAGAACTGATTTGGGAAGCTGACACATTTTCAAACATTACTAAAGGCAATCCACAAAATAGGCAGGGAGAGAACAGTTTGTGTTTGTCATCCACCTAGCACCCAGTCTTAGACATCTCTATATATAAAAATGAGAATGTGTGTGTGTGTCTGTCTGTCTGTCTGTCTGTGTGAATCTCTAAAACTCGAGAACTACGCAACCAATTTCATTCAAATTTTACACATGCCTTACTTAGGGTTCCAGTTGTGTTTTAGTCAAAAAAAATTATTAACTTCTTGCAGAGTTCGAGCACACGGCAACATAATATCTCCTCCACTATTTAAGTATTACGTGTCAAAAGTGAAACAAAAACACTCATGTCAAATACTTTCACTTTAAAAATGAAACTATTCCACTAACTGAAACAATCACATTTCGATACTGTAGTGACAGATACTTTCACAGAGAGAGAAAGAGAGAGACAGAAAGAGAGAGAGAGAGAGAGAGAGAGATGTATACATATACATGTATATGTACACCATTTCGATACTGTAATGACAGATACTTTCAGAGAGAGAGAGATGTATATGTATACATATAGATGTACACGTATATGTATATATATATAGATCTATACATACATGTATATGTATACATATGTGTAGATGTATATATATATATATATATAGATGTACATGTAATATGTACACATATATACATATATACATGCATACAGATATCTATACATATATACACCCATCACACACACATACACATGCACACAAACACACACATTAGTCATTTGTTTTCTTATCCAAAACTACGTCAAAAGTACTGAATGGATCTTTATGAAATTTGGAAATTATATTCTTTGCATAACGGCCATAACTCCCATGAAAATTCATATATTTTTGATGTTGATGAAATTTTAACTCGAACATAACAGATGAGCATTAATTTAGAAAATGATGTCACACGTTATCGAGGCTACCATTCTTTCTGGATGTGCAAAAGGGGATGATGTCTTTATTCCAAGAATTCCTCTTACTCCATCAGGAGCAGACATTCCTTTTACATTCAGAAGACTATAATTCCCCTTCGTGTGACTTTTGCCATGTCCATAAACAAATATCAGGGTCAAACACTGTCTGTAGCTGGTCTTCTCTTGGAAGAGCCCTGCTTCTCACATGGACAACTGTATGTTGGCTGCTCAAGAGTGGGCAGCAACAAAAAACCTATTTGTATATGCTCCACAAGGGAAAACAAGGAACATAGTTTACAATGAGGTGTTATAATCACAACAGCAAGAAAGTATGTACATGATCACCTTCTTTTACGAAACTTCATTGACTTTCATATATTTATATTGATATACATATATATACGTGTGTTTGGGTGCGTGTGTGTATATACATCTCTATATATAAAGATGATGCGTAGTCTAGACGGCGTTTTTAGATTTCATTATTCTCTTTAACCCGGGCAACGCCGGGTATTTCTGCTAGTTCTGAATAAAATAGACAATCCAAAACTATTGTAAGGAAAAAGAATGTCAAGAAGCACCTTGCTGGTGCCACATACATTCTGTAAAGGAAGGGCATCCAGCCATAGGAACCATGCCAAAACTGATGATGGAGCCTGGTGCAACTCTCTGGCTTTTCAGCTCCTGTCAAACTGTCCAACCCATACCAGCATGGAAAACAGATGTTAAATGATGATGCTGAATATAAATTTGATTATTTATGATTTTTTTTTTTATAAAATTTTCTTTCAGTTCCCTTATCCTTTGCCCCAAGGTAATGAACCAACAAAAACTTTGAAAAGCCTTGTTAATATTCGTAAGGATACTCTACGGTTTGTACGGTAAGAAATTTCTCCTTTATAATAAAAAAAATTTTTCCAAATACATCTTTTCCATATCGTATTTAAGACTCCTCAACTGAAACCAAAGTAGTTCTCTTTTTCTTTCCTCTGTGTTTTAGAAATTAATATAAAAGGAATAATCTCCTTTAATATAACTATATTGTTTCTGTAGCTAAAGTGAAACCAATAAGAGAAACTATTGAAGCAAGGAGATGGAAATGGCTGGGTTAAGTTTGTCACTATAAACCAAATTGTAGTTGTCAGGATCGCTTTGCAATGGATTCCCCAAGGTAAAAGAAGACTTGGCTGACCAAAGGAAACATGGCAGAAGACAATAGCAAAAGATCTTAAAAGGCAGAGAAGGTTAACAATGGAACAAGCTGTCAAGGACACATTCAGTGTTAGAAAGGGGAATGGTCTTGTTGTTGCCTCCAGTGTCACAAAACACAATGAGAACCAAACGAATGAATGAATATAACTATTTACTTCAGCCTACCTTTAAGAAGAATACTAATTTGTTTTTTGAGTTTTTTTTTTTTTTGATTAATAAAGTTTTTATCAGGTTTTATTGCTAATGATATTTCCTTCATCATAAGACATAGTGTTTTAATTTTTATTATTTTTCCTTTTATCATTCTAGTATCAATGATGCTGAAAAAGTCCCTCTAGATTCTACTGATGTGGATCCACCTTTAAATTATTTTCGTTACAATATTGAATTCACATTCGATTCTGATGTAAAATGTGCAATTACTATTTATTATTTTGCAATGGAAGAAATCAACAATGGTCAATTAGTGTGAGTTATTTTTTTTTTTTGTTGCTTACAATCTTTTTTTCACTATTGTTTACCTTACAGTTGTTTCAGTCGTTGGACTGTGGCCATGCTGGAGCGCTGCATTGAAGGCTTAGTCAAACTGATCAATCTTGGTATTTTTTTTTTTTGAAGCCTGGCACTTATTCTATCGGTTTCTTCTGATGAACTGCTAAGTTGCAGGAATGTAAACAAACTTTCACACACACACACATACATTCATATATATATATATATATATATATATATATATATACATATATAGCTTCTTTCAGTTTCTGTCCATCAAATCCACTCACAAGGTGTTGGTTAGTCTCAAAGAATAAATCTGCTTTTCTTTTTTTTATGATGGTAGAGTGTGATTCGAGAGTGATTTGGCTGCTAAACTTAACATGGCAAATGACCACATAGAAACCTCCCCACTTTTGCTTATTCGTTATTGATAGACTAACGTCTCATGTTTTTTCTTTTTATTGTTTTTACAAACAGCCTTATTTGAAATTCTTTGCAGTTATCATCCTCGGGATGCATCAATGAATTCTGAAACTTATCATTACAAGAGGGGAGCAAATCAAGTATTCTGTCAGTCAACTCATGTAATTGATCCTAGCAAATTTTCAGAAGATGAAGTGAGTTTTGTTTATTCATTTTATGAAAATCATTTGGGTTCTATTCCTTCCCTGCTATCTTGTTTTAGAGATGATATTATCTATTTAACTCTTAAGCATTCAGATTGCTCTGTCAAATGTAATGCTTATTTATTCACATTGTTTTGAGCTAATTGTGCATTATCTTTAACTTCAAGACTTCAACGATGCAATTGCTTATTTCTAAAATGACATTGCAGGGTAGGTGTGAGAGGACACATTTGGCTACCTTGAACAAAAAATAGGTAGAACATTACCATCCGTCATTTCTTCTGTTAGCTGTTTGATCTTGGTCGAAGTTTTTCTCATTTGAGAAAAAACAAATTAAATCTTCTGCTGGATTTTTTTAGTTTAAAAGCCTTTTAGATTTGATGTAGTGATTTTCTTTTGCTTTGTCTGACAACTTCAGAAGTTCCATATAAAATTTCCTGCAACTGTCATGGTTTTAGGGGTTGTCAGCAATGAAGGACATGTAATGCCTCCTTCTTTCCACAAGGCCTCAGAGTTAACTCTGCCGCCTACATTGAGATCCTGAAAATAATTAAGCCCTGGATAGACAGTGTACGCAATGGAAGGCCATGTGTTTCAGCAAGACTCTGCACAGGAATGGTTGGCTGAAAATGTTCATGCTCGCATAACCCCTAACATTTGGCCTCCCTATTCCCCAGATCTCAATCCATTGGACTATTACATGTGGAGCATTGTTGAGAGAGAGGTCAGTGAACCTGCCATAACACCAAAGATTCTTTGAAAGCTACCGTAGTCAGAGTAATGTCCAAAATGAACCAGGACCACTTGATTCGAGCATGTAGATGATTTAGATCTCATATAGAAGCAGTTGTTGAAGCTGACGGTGGCTTTATTGAATAACATTGTAGAAAAGAAGATTTATTTTTATCTTCATATTATTTTTTTATAAATAAAGTTATTATCTGTTATTATATATTTGTTTTTTTTTTTATAAATATCTGTCCTCAAATATCTTATGCACCCTGTATTTAAAATGTCAATTGTAATAAATTTGGTAATTTTTGTTTTTCTTTTGTTTTCTTCTTATCCCATTTAACTTTGTTTACATTTAAATTTTGTCTGTGTTTTTAGTGGCAGTATAATCCAGATAAAGAAATAATTCCAGTTGTTATTCAGTGTATTGTGGAAGAAGAAGGTTAGGAAATGCATAAATTATTCATAAATTTGTGTATGTGTGTTTGTGTGAGAGGAACCAAAGATATGTTTGAAAGTTCATTTTTATTATCAGTTTACTTTTTGCAGTCCAGTTTGTTTCCACTACAGAATAGATGACTTCAGTCTTTCTTCACTTTTGGTTTCTGTTTTCTTCTATATTTCTTACTTTGAAATTGAATATACAATGGTATGCTGTGTTTGAGAAGACCCAGCAATCTAAGTGAGACCATAATTGTAACCGTGGCCTATGCCAGTGCAGCATAACCAGCCCATTTAAGAGTACCCTTTGAACATTGGGCAATAAACTGCGCTTGCAAAGACCTGTTGAAGCAAGTGAAGTTGTTGTCGTGGCTGATGACAGTACCGCTTGATTGGCACGTAAAAAGCACCATCCGAGCATGGTCGTTCCCAGTGCCACCTGACTGGCTCCCGTGCCTTTGGCATGTAAAAAGCACCATCTGAGTGTGGTTGTTCCCAGTGCCGCCTGACTGGCCCTCATACTGGTGGCATGTAAAAAGCACTCACTACACTCTCGGAATGGTTGGCATGAGGAAGGGCATCCAGCTGTAGAAACTTTGCCAGATCACACTGGAGCCTGGTGCAGCCTTCTGGCTTGCCAGCCCTCAGTCAAACCGTCCAACCCATGCCAGCAAGGAAAGTGGACGCTAAACAACGACAATGATGATGAATGGTACAACATAGAAATCTTAAGTTGCTAATTGTATGGATGGTGTACCAGCTTGTTGACTAATGGGTCGACTGTTCACATCCCATTTATTATTATTGTTGTATTGTGTTTCTATTAAAAGTACTTAAATTCTCATTGTCCCGCCTTGAACCTCCAGCCTTGTATCCTTCTTTCAATTACCTCAGAGCGATGAAGTATTGTTGTATTTATCATAAGTACATGTAAAAATAGTGCAGTATTCTTTTATATTTCGTTTTCGTCATTGGACTGTGGCTATGCTGGAGTACTGCCTTGAAGGCTTTGGTGGAACGTAGTGACCTCCAGCACTTACTCTATTGATCTTTGTTTTACTGAGCTGCTTTCTTACTGTGGGAATAAACAAATCAACATCAGTTTATGCTAGGTCAGTAAAGAAGTTTTAGTTAGCAGGAAAACAGACAGAATTCTGCTGTCACCAGGGAAGTGGTACAAAATTCTATTGCCATTAGGGAAGTGGCTATGGTTGATATGCAGAAATGGAGTCAGTTATATTTGTTGTGCCTAGTGTAAACTATGGGTGCACAAAAGATGTGCTGGCATCACAGTCATTCTGACAGAGAAGGACTTTGAATTAGCAAATGCACAAGAGTAGACAACAACGACAGCCCAACAAAATGAATTTCTTCAAATGCTTGGAAGATTCCCTAAAAGTAATTGACAATTTTTACTACTCAAGTGGGTGTTTTGAGAACATAGTAGCTAGAATAAGAACAGGATGGAAAAATTTCGGAATTATTATCTCTGCTGGCATCAAAAGAATTCTCTCTCCAAATGAAGGGCATACTATATGAGGTTTTGTGTACAGATTTGCTAGCTAGACTAATTTGCATATTGTTCATCTGTTGGCAGTCTGATTAAATTATTAATAAATATTTTATGCACAAAGAGCTTGTGTTAAAAACTTCTAAAATAGATTTGATCTAGTTAGATTACAATTAATACCTTTGTTGTAGAAAGTAAACAACTATATAAAAAAAGCATATTCGTCTCTCTCTTTCTTTCCCTTGTCACACAGAAAAATAAAGGAGATTATCCTGACATATTTCATGCACTTGCTTGGCCACTTGTCTCAGAATAAATACTCTTCATTCTTTTACTCATGAAGAAAATTCATAGTAAATGTGTTTTCTCTCTCTCTCTCTCTCTCTCTCTCTCTCTCACTCTCTCACTCTCACACACACACACACACACACACACACACACATATATATGGTGGATTTCTGGAAAGTTTCCATCTACTAAAGCCTACTCACAAGATATTTGTCGGCCCAAAACTGTAACGGAAGGGACTTGCCAAAGATGCTGTACTATGAAATTCTGTATGCTACATTGTTGTAGAGCCGAACTTCTTAGATAACCACACCTTTGCTTATTTTATAAACACAGCCATGCCATTGTCAAATATTCTTTTTTTATATATAATTATATCATCCACAGTACTTGATGAATGCTTAAAAGACTGTGTGCCTTAACATTGTTAACCACTGATAACTTTAATCCTCTATTCTTGTCTTATTTTTATCCAGACTAATGTATCTGTTTATTTACTTTACATTCTAGAGCACATTGGTCATTCTCATGTCACATTTGCAATGGTTGAGAGAAATTCTGACAGTGGTTATGTATTAAAACCTCTTAAACAAAAACAGTGTGTTGGCGGTTTATGTTATCTACTACAAGAAATCTATGGAATAGAAAATAAGAACCTGGAAAGATCTAAAGTAATTTATTTTGTTTTTCTCTGATATTTTATTTGAGGGTTAATTTGTTCGATACATGCTGATTCTTTTTTTTTTTTTTTTTTTTTTTTTTTACAATTTTAATATTAAATATTTTAAACTTAAGAGTCTCAGTCAGCAGGTGAGCTTAGTTTTTTAACTCAGTTTCAATTCTTGAGTGAACAGTTTTGATGTCTCTGGAAAAGCATCACAAGTTATCAACTTTAGTTCATTTAAAATCTTGCATTTCTTGTGCCTGAAAGAAACCCTATACTAAACTGGAAATGTAAGGAGCACCAATTAAAGTAATATATGTGTTGAATTTCATAAAATACTTTCTGTCTTAAAATCCTGCGAACTAGGTCGCTTCCCTGTGTAAAAATGAAAGAATGATGTTCATAAAAGGATTAATTTATAATATCAAGTTTTACATTATTTTCATCTTTAAAGAAATCAAGGGATATTTAAATATTTTAGTTATTTTTTCAAAATTTCTATTTAGGTTTAAAAAGCTCTATTTCAATTAGAAGTAATTACTTCCTTTGATAAAATTTAATCCTTTTGTTACCATATTTCAATTGATTTTAAATATAAGAAAGAATTTAGTAAAATAACTTATCATTCCACTAGTGTTAGGTACATAAATTGTGACTAAGGTTTGGTGGAAGATTTTAATTCAGAACTTTTGAAAACAAGACATTTGTACCACAGAGCCAGAGGCGGTTTCAGGCAGGTTGGTATGAAAATGGTTAAACCTATTTAAAATTAATTTGTTTTTTTAAAATAGTTTTTTTTTATACTAAAAATATTTAGGATTTAAATAGGTATTAAAAACACCAGAAAGTAAAAAACCTGGTTTGTCCTCATTTATGAAGATATAATATTGTAAAATGAAATATTTAATTATCAATCATCTTTAAAAAATTTCTCCACATTTTGAATTTAAACTTACAGCTGGATACTGATGAAGACATTGAGGATACTGGATCTGAATGTGTAATATGTATGTCAGATATGCGAGATACTCTTATTTTACCTTGTCGTCACTTATGCCTATGCAATAACTGTGCAGAATCATTACGTTATCAAGCTAGTAATTGCCCTATTTGCCGTGCACCTTTCCGTGCACTTTTACAAATTCGAGCCATGCGAAGAAAACAGATGTCTTCAAATATAACCCAGGTAAAAGATAATCGAATCTTTTTGTATTGTTATTTAATAATTTATTATGTCTCTGTTGTCCTTATTCATTGTAAAGTGATTTTCATTACATGTTGAAGTATTGTTTTCTTATAACTATATGTAAAATGTTTCAGGAAATGTATTTTGCATCTATTTCAAATTACTTCTATATATTATTTCATCTGAAATGGATGAGAAATTATAATTTTAAGAATGTAAACCATTAACATTATGTAATATCTCTTTAAGTTGTCCAAAACATATTCTACATGGCTGAGGACTGTAAAGATCTTTTAAATGACTTTTTGAAATAACCAAATCGACATTATTAGAGATATTCAGCAAAACTTGGTAATTTTATCCAACATTGTTGAATTTATATTCCATATAGCCTTTTCAAAATTCTGAATTTTGGTAGTACTTTCATATTCTGGTAACTGCAATTGAAGATGTTGTGGATGTGTGATGTAGCACAAGTGAATCCCAAAACCCAATCATTAGTGACATAACAGCATTGATAAATAAAATACTGACCTTTGGTAGCTGTCAATAACTCATTGTTGAATTAATCACTTCACTGCTAACATACATGACGCACACACACACACACACACACACACACACACACACACACATTCCTTTATTCTTTTACTGCTCTCTATAATTGTGCACTGAGGCTATGCCAAAGCATTAAATGTAGTGGTTTTAGTTGATAACATCACGTCCAGTACCTAGTCTTGAGCTGCTCTTCTCAATCTCTGTTTGTCGTAAACCTAAGTCCACTTTTAAAATGAAGGAGCATAAACACAATATCTAAATACCCAAGAGATATTCGTTCAATGCACCAAATTCTACCAGCAAAAGATTGAACCCAGTTGAAAGACACTGGCTAACATTGAGATCAAAACAAAGAACCATGTGCTTGTGAAATAAACTTCTTAACCATGTATGGTCATACATGTGTGTGTATGTGTGTGCGCACACTTGCATCTAGTTAAAAAGGAAACCTTGAAAGAATCTTATCAGCCTTTTGAGTTAGTCTTCTGTTTTTATGCAGCATTATTTCAGTGACCTCTTTTTATCAGCTGATGCCAGTGTTGCATGTCTGGCCTGTATGATATCATATGCGTGAGAAGACCTGTTGAGTCAAGTAAAACCAAAATCGTAGCTGTGGCTCCCATTCTGGTGGCACATAAAATGCATCATCTGAATGTGGTCAATACCAGTGTCCTCTGGCTGGCTTCTGTGCCAGTGGCATGCAAAAAGCACCATTCAAGTGTGGCCAATGCCAATGTCCCTTGACTGGCTCCCATGCCGGTGGCATGTAAAAAACACTATCCGGATGTAATTGATGCCAGTACCCCCTGACTGGTCCCTGTGCCAGTGGCATGTAAAGAGCACCATCTGAACGTGGCCGATGCCAGTATCCCCAGACTGGTTGTGTGCCAGTGGCATGTAAAAAGCATCCACTACACTCTCGGAGTGGTTGGCGTTAGGAAGGGCATCCAGTTAGCCTGGTGTAGCCACTGGCTCTCCAGATCTCAGTCAAACTGTCCAACCCATGCTAACATGGAAAACGGATCATTAAACAACGATGATGATGATGATGATAGTGTATAGAAGGTGTAAGGTGCACAGCAAGATACACATCTTTGTTTATAGTTCCCATTGTATTCTTTGCTGCTCATTCTTTGATGTTACTCAAACCCCTTTCTTTGTGTTTCTTTATTTATCTCTCTTCCTTGGTGTTCATCCAATCATGTCTCTATTCACTGGCAATATGATGCTGTGTTACTTTTTTCCTTGCTTTTTTTACATTTGACAGAAAACTTTTGTGATTCATAGGCACAACCCATTTTTTTTTTATTGTTAGTTCAATGACAGTTTATGGAATGTGACTTGGCTGATTGGAATTTAAAAAAAAAATTTTTTTTTTTATCAGGGTGGTGAAGAAGAGAATTTTGTTAGTCAAGAAGGTGTTCCTCCTGGATATGAAGCAGTATCTCTCTTGGAAGCATTAAATGGACCTTATCAAAATAATTCTGTTCTTATGCAAATGTCTCATGAAGGTCAGTGGAAGTATATGTATTTTTTCTCTATTATTTTTTTTTCCACGAGAGAAGAAAAATTTGGCTTTCTGTTTACTGCCTTAATTTAGTTTTATTGATCTCACTTTATTGTCATCATTGATATCATCTCATTCAATCTGGTTTCATCATAGACATTGAACCTCCATTCATTTTCATTATATAAGCTTATACTTTCATATGATTTTGTAAAAAGATATAAGTGTATTTCAACATATGTTTATATATGATTATCATATTTGCCAATGTATAAGATGTAGTCTTGCATAAGACAATATCCTATTATTTTTATTTTTGTGGAAATGAAGAAGTTT
This sequence comes from Octopus bimaculoides, assembly GCF_046866305.1. Classification (NCBI taxonomy): domain Eukaryota; kingdom Metazoa; phylum Mollusca; class Cephalopoda; order Octopoda; family Octopodidae; genus Octopus; species Octopus bimaculoides. Next base: position 29,917,210 of record NC_142943.1, read on the forward strand.
AATGTTTCATCATACTCTCATATTCCATTCATATAATACAGCCGCACACACACACACACACACACACACACACACACACACACACACACACACACACACACACACACACACTGAGCCCTGTTGCCCAATTTCCTTTTCAAGGTCTTCTCATCATTTGTCTTTAGTTGCAGTATCTTCCTGCTGTAATTAAATGTGAGCTGAGTTTCAACAGCTCTTCCCTCATACCAATCGTCTTTCTCACCACTCAAAACCATTTCATCTGATATCCATCCTGCATTCTTTAATACTGTCTTCATCCACATTTTACATTGATCACCTTCCTGAGTCACAAAACTTTCTCTCCTCCACCACCATTTGCCTCTCCTTTTCTCTATTCACTTTATCTCTGCCCCACAATCTTACAACCTACCCAGTTACATCATCTTTCTCTTTTGTCCATTTTCTCTCATTCTTCTTCTGTCTACTGCATTATTATTAGTTTTGCTGTTGTTGTTTTGTTTCAAAGCAAGCTGTTCCAAGTCTCACCTGGAGACCTCAAGTCACAGCAAGCTGGATGTTTTATTATGGATGTTATTTATGGGCTGCCATGATATATTTTGTATTAAAAGTTTGTCCATAATATATGCAATTTTGAAAGATTTAAAAAGATTCAGATATTCTCAGATTGACAGTGATTAAAAAAAAAATTTTTTTTAGGTTGTGGGCTGTACCCATAAAACATTTTTTTTTGTAGTGCTTGTACTTTTAACCATAGTATTTAAGGGTGCCATTTAGGATTATCTTTAGATCTCTAATGACTACGGGTACTGTTATCATTCTTAGGTACTACATTTTGGTTCTCTATTCAAGGTCCTGGAAGTTAACTTCCAAAATGTTTTGATAGAACTGTTGCAATCTGCTTGCTGGGATTCACAAAAATATTAGCAAGCATGTTTTGTCAAAATAATTTTTCACCACAATATCTGGTCTATTGACCGGAATTGCATGATTAGTTTGTCTTTATTTTCTACTACATTGGCAGGTTTATGTCCCAACCAGTTCTTCCCATATGGGTGTCCAAACTGACAGTATATGATCCAGTGCTATTACTAAGTCTATCATGGTGATTTTATTATTGTTATTATTATTATTATTTCTACTACTATTGCTCATTTGCTATTTTTCACCCACTTCCTTTTCTGCACTATAAGTTATCTCTTCTTCCTTACTCCCCCAATTTCAAGTATCGTTGGTCACCCATTAACCCTACCCAATTTCTACAGTTGTCACTATTCCATAACTTCTCTATTCAATTCTCAACATTTGTTCTTCTTTATATTCACCCTTTCTCTCAGCCTCTATCCACCCACACTTCCTGTTCTGTCTCCACTCACCTCTCCTCTTTTGAGGATACACCCTAACACCTCATCACCACTATTTTATCTCTTACCAGCTCTCCCACTTTCACTTCTAAAATAATGTGAGTAGCCTTGCAGCTACTTTTCTGTAAGAAGCCTGTTCTATTCTGTCCCCTTCTCCCACACTTTAATCTCTCATTCCCTTGTATAGAACCACTTTTTTTCACTCCGTAGTCCCACTCAGTTGAAGAGGGTCTTCGTTTTTCAGACTTAGTAACCTCACATGTGCTGGTACCAGTACACCTTATAAAATGGTTGGTGTTAGGAAGGAAGGATATTCAGCCATAGAAACCATGTGAAAGCAGATATTAGAGTACAGTGCAGTCTTCAGACCCATTGAATCCTGTAAAACCAATAAACCCATGCCATCATGGAACATGAACCTTAATGATAAAAGAATGTTTAGAGACTCCCATACTGCCTTTGTACACACAATTTTCAGGTCCAGCTATGTTTATTGTATGCTTTTACTTCTCAAAGCAACAAATTTCAAGACTCGTACTTTCTTTTGTTGGTTGGGATAGAATATCTTCAAGTGGTGTTATTCTTCAATTCCTGTTTGTATGTAGAGTTCAGCATCAAAACTGTTTTGCATCATCAGGTTAGTTTTAGCCATTTTGTCAGCAGTTCTTGCATATTAGCCTCTTCTTGTCCAAAACATTAGGCAGACCACTGATCGTGAAAACTAGATTGTCACATTAGTAAACACTTTACGCTTTATTTTAAATCAATTATTGTGAGTCATGAAATGAAAATAATATTTTTAAAAACTTTTCTTTTTTTGAATTATTTAAGGAAATAGAAAGTATTATTTTTTTCTTTAGATGTCTTTGGATTTATGCATAAGTCTAATTTGATTGGGCTCAAGAAGAGTACATTTATAAATTAAACTCTGAAAGCTCAAGTCATAAACAAAAGCCTTGCACTTGGCTGCTACTATATAATCATTCATTTTCGTTTTTTAGATATTACTCCAACAGAGAGAGATGGTGAACATACAGGAGACAGAATAAGCAGCAGAAATAAGCACAACAATAGGAGCAGTATGTGTTGGCAGAAAAGATTTTTATCATTGTATATTTTCTTAATTTTCGAAATTGTGTATTTATCTTTTAAAGTGTCCTTCAAATTTTGTTGATACTGTCTGTACTTACTTTCTTAATGTCTTGGATATAGTATTTGCTCATGTTTGATTTGTCTGGTGTTAGGAGAAAATAATCTAAGTAAGAATGGTTTTCCTTTTGTGAAAATTCTCTCTCTCTCTTTTTTTGCTAGTTTTCTAATTCCTTATACTTCTTTTTATTATTTGATATCATAATTACTCATTTTTTATCTGGGTTATTATGTTATTGTAATTAGATTAATATCAGTGTAAATTTGTTCTATGTTGTATTTCTCAAAAATGTTTTCAGTTTATCCCTTTAGAAATTGATATTGCGTCCTGATGAAGGGTTAAATACAATTCAATATAAGTAATAATTATGAATAGATATATTTTGTTGCTATTGGAGATAAAACACTTCAAAATATAGGTTTCTATGTTAAAAACAATGTAATATTCATCCTAATAATCTCCTCTTCTCTCTAATTCTATTTTGGTTCAGAAGAAGACAGATTGTGCAAAGAATTAAATACTTTATGAGGTACAAAGGACAATGAGAGAAAGATGCTTGTATTGTGTGAGCAACAATCAATAAATAGAGAAAGGGTCATTGCATCTAAAAGAGACTAAGAGAAAAAAGTAGTACTGTTTCTTTTAAGAGAGCAGTTGTTGTTTAGCTCTGGATTAGCTCTGATCAAGCACATCTGTAATGGAAGTTCCTTCCATGACCATCCTGTTCTGGTGTATCTGGGACTGCATGATCCTATGTATCGTTTTTTTCTTTCTTTCAAGATGGCAAGATGGTTTGGTTGCTATGAGAACCATAGTTTAGTTTTGAACATATCCTTACTTTTGAAGGGTAAATGAGTTGCAAATAGAAAAATTGATAGAGTACCATATTATCAGATGACGGGAAGATGGTTCATACCCTGCCAATGATGTTACTATGTTTATGGTCAAAGTTCTTTACTCTCAGTGGCCCAGTCCATCTAACTGTAAGTAGGTACTTTAGGGTGAACTGATTCATTGAAGCAAGTTACTACAGCAGCACAAAAATTGAATATTTTGATAGCTTGTAGAAATGAGTTCAGCTGTTGCATATGTTGCTTTGAGAAAGGTGCATTTTTACTAAACTGGTTACTCTTGATGCATTATATGAAGATGAAGTCTTCAGTTGTCATCATACTAATGGGTTAGGAGACTTAGCAAAATGTGAACAATTGAGGGCTAGAATATGTTTTCATCCTGGACATGAATACAATTTATATTACAGTCTTGTGGCTACAAGGTTTGCATGACTTGATAAGTTAGGAATTTTTCTTTCAAATGTCTCCTGCTTCATTCTGTTATATTTCATGAACAGTGTACTGTATCCTCAATATAGTTTGACACAGAAAAATAATACTAGTTATTTTTCATTGACTTGAAGAGCAAATTATCCATTAGTCTTTTATAAATACTTTTATATATGACTTTACCTAACCCGGATGGCTAAACACCTTTCATAGTTATTTATATTTCTTCTACATTTGCTCTGTATATCATGACTTGTAATACCGCTAAGTATAGCAGTTGCTTAATCACTATATTGGAAGCAGACTGGAATATGATTATGTGGAGTTCTAATCTTAACGATAGCAGTCATAAATTTGTTTGTACATACAAGATACATTATATTTTTAGATATGTATATATATATTGGACTTCTTTGATTTCAGAAATATGTCTCTGTATTTGAAGATCTGATCGTTAATTAGCTTTTTACTAAAATAAAATAATAAAGTCTTCTAGGGACAAAAGTCATTATTGTCATCATCACCATTATTAACATTTTAACATCAATATTCTCAAAGTTATCATTGTCATTGTTGCATACATTTGAGGTGGGTGAGTCTGTAATGCAGCATTTCTCTAAACTGCACAATTTTGTGTTGTCTTCTTAAATCTGATTTGAATACTCTCTTCAAAACTTTCTTTTGCCTACCTGCATCACAAACATCCTCAATCATTAATTCTTGTCTCATCTATAATTGCATTACATATCCATTTGTTTTATTTGCATATCTATTTTATTACTAAAAACATCCACCTCTCTTTTATTCATATATATTAGCTATGTTATTTCATTATTGGTGTGATTATGTTGAACTTGACACCTGGTAGATATAAACAGAGACACACATACAGATACACATACATGCATGATAAACTTTCACACAGTTTCTGTCTACTTAGTTCCACTTACAGAATAATGGTCGGCCGCTGTAGAAGGCACTTGCCCAAAGTGTTGACAGTGGAGACTCAACTTGGAATCATTTAGTTGCAGAGCAAAAATTTTAACCACATGGCTGTGTGTATGAAACTCACCACCTAAGAAAAGTGTACTTGACAGAAAGGAAAAACCAGTAGTGCTACTAGAGAGCTCCTTCAAATGCAGTTACTGTATGCATGACTGCCCCTCCCATTTGATCCTCTACAGACACAGCAGACGCTGCACACCATCAGCCACTGACATGGTTTCTTCAGGCACAGACCTCTCAAGACTAACATATGCCTACTATATGTGTATGGCTTAATAATAAAGGATATAATAATAGATTTAGCTTGTTAATGTTGAGTAACGCCAGGTGTGTTTAGTAGATGATTGAAATGAGATATAACCTCGTGTTTTTGTTGTTTAGATATTTTTCTGGGTTAGTTACAGTTTTGAAATAAAATGGGTAAAGAAAGAAATTTATATTTTATTTATTTATTTTTGGTCTATTTATATATTTCCTTTTTCTCTTAATTCTTTTCTCTTATCCAAGCCTCCTTTTTTAACTTTGATTTTGACTTCCTTATTTTCTCTTATTTACAAATTCTGCTTCAGATGCAGTAATTTCAAACCTGAATATTTTTACAGATACCTTGGATATTTCTTTCTTATTTTTTTTTGTTTTTGTTTTTAATATTATTCATATTATTTTATTTCAGTTATTTTATACATTTTAAAATTTTATTTTGCATGGTATATTATTTTTATAGTTATTTGTATTTGAGTTTTGAAACATTTTTGTTTTTTAAGCTACATACATTATATGTATGTATATACACACACACACACACACAAGTTGTTTCCATTATTTTTACCCCTGTTTTCCCATCCTAGCACGGGTTAGATGTTTATATTATTAAGGCATTGTTTTACAGCTAGGTGCCCTTCCTGTTGCTAACCCTTACCCGTTTTTCAAATAAAGGACCACTGATACATTTTTCAAAGGTTCAAAGTGAGCTGATGATTTGTTGACTGAAGTGACAACAGCAACACAATTTGAAATGAATGACTTTCATAAACCCAAATGTAAACAAACAGCACATACACCGAAAGGGTTTCTTTTAGTTTCTGCTGCCCACAAAACTTTGCTTGGCCTAAAGTGCAACACAGTGGGATTGAACTTAAAACCATGGGAATGCAAAGCAAACTTCAGGGTCAATGAAATAAGTACCAGTTATGCAATGGGGTTGATGTAATTGACTTACCCCCACCCTTGAGATTGCTGACCTTGTGCGAAAATTTGAAACTAATTCAGTTAGAGCTACTTAAGGTCACATTCCGTGTGTGTGTGTGTGTGTGTGTATTGTTTCTTAAATATGTAACAGCTATTTATACATCTAATTTAGAAATACTGCCTTTCGGATTACGAAGCCAATAAACTCCAGCAATAACAGTTGTTGTCTTGCTTTGTCTCAGTAAACTTGCCTTCAGCTATGATTTATATGTTTAAAGTGTATTTACAACTATATTATTCAGTGTGTTCTTAGTTTTTAAGTTAATAGAGTGTACATTAAAGAAGATTTGGCTTCTATTTCTAGCATATTGAACAAGAAGTTGGCAACTCTTTCATCGGATCAAAAATAAAAGTTAAACTGAGTATTTTGCTTTCAAACATGGTACAGAGAAAATAAGGAATGATAAAATAGCAGTTGTGCTATCTAAAAATCTTGTGCATATATGCTTTAGCTGTCTCATGAAGCAACTAAATTAAAAATAGAATGCAGACATGCTAAAGCACTGAAACTATTTAATAAGGACAATTTAATTTGCAGCTAGATTTAAATCAATATATTCTCCAACTGTTCCATACATTTTCTTAGTTGGCTTCTAATTAAAAACTTTTATTCCCGATGATTATTTTTTAGTGCTGTTATCTACTATACCAGTATTTTATATACATGCATGCATGCATGCATGCATGCATGCATACATACATACATACATCTGTGCGTAGTGAAAAGAACCTTTGCTGAAAAGAATTTTTCCCACATATGGTGAATTGCAGTGAAAAATATAAAACTAAGCAAGATACACTATATATATATATATATATATATATATATATATATATATATATAATATGTGAGATAAAATATTTTCATAGTCAACCAGTTGACAAAAAAATTAGCGATAATATTACAATTTCATGCTATCATAAGAAGTTTCTCCTCCTACTAACATGGAATGAAAACTTTTTATGATGACATAAAATTGTAAAATTATCACTAATTAGTCATGATTAGTACAAGCGAAACCGGCCAACTGTGCAAATATTTTCTCATAAGAGTACATATATATTCTCTGCATTTTCTCTTTTTATATTTTTCACTGTGTGTGTGTGTGTGTGTGTGTGTATATGTATATATATATAGATAGATAGATAAATACACACACACACACACACACACACACACACACAAAATATGCACATGTATATATAAATTTGACAAATTTTTAGGTGTTTAAACTTGCTGGCCTTGTGCCAAAATTTGAAACCAATATTAATTCTGAAATTGTTTAATAATTGTCTACTAAACCCTTTAGTTACCAAATTTCTGTCAAAATACACAGCTTTGTTTCAAAGAATATGAAGAATATGGTAAACTGTCATTATGACACTGGTGTTTGGAATATGATTTAACATGAAATTTTGATGGAAGGTTGTAATTTAGATAATTTTAAAATAGGAAGTTTTTATCATAGAAAGCAGAGGTAATCTAGGGCAGGTTTGTATCAAATGAATTAAACCATTTTGTGATTGGAGAATATATTGACTGAAATGCAATAAGAAATATTAAAAGTGAGTTTACTCATGAAGAAAACACAAATTCCCTTCCTAATGTTGTATAAATATTTTAACATAAGTGAGATAAACCAATACTTTATTGATTGTGTATTTGTAGATTTACATAAATTCTGATGTAACCGTTTTGTACTTTCTTGTATTTTTGGTATTTAGTTAATTGTGATGATATAATTTTAAGGTATTCACTAATATTCCGTTCACTGTTGCTACTTTTATTCTTGTTCCTTTCTGGATTCTTATTTCAGTGAATTTCTTTTGTTTTGTAGTTTAGGAAAAAAATACGTTATTTTAGTTATGAATATTTATATATACATATATATATATATACATATGTGTCTTCTTTATTTTAAGGAAACCGTGAAAAGAAAAGATCTTTAAAACGGTAAATACAGCTACTGCTAATATACTTTCATCTTGCTAACTGTTATTGGATGTAATAAACTATGTGCTTACATAACCAACCTTTAATTAAAATCCTTTTAACCATAAAGGTCAAAATTCTGCTGACAAGTATTGCTAAAAAAATTAATAAAAATGACACTTTTAAGGTGGGGTAGGAGGATAGCTTGTGGAATATATTTCTTAATTCTCCAATTACAGATCATAAGAGATCATGGTAAGCAAAATAATATTCCAAATGAAAATTGGAAATTGTTGAAATTATGTTTTTCATAAATTAATCACATGGGTTTAGAATTATATTGGATTTCTGTATGTTGAGTAATTATATATATGTATTTTTTTTTTTTTTTTGTGATTTCTTTTGTAGTCGACAAACTAATGAATTGACAAACAGCCGTCAACAGGCTCAGAACCTCAATGACGATCTTGTTGACAAAGAAAACAAAACAAATGAAGCTATCATTGCCAAAAATATTCAGCCCACGACACCAGAAGTTGTCATGTCAGAAATTGTTGGTAACCAAGGTAATAAAGAAAATGAAAAGAATTCTGGGAGTGATGTAGAAGCTGTGTAAGTTAGAAATATGCTATTGTTTATTTCTTCGAACCCTGTAAATATTGTGAATTTCTTGAAGTCCTTCCAGTTTAAATGTTTCTTCTGTCCTTAAACATTTCCTATTCATACACTTGCACCCACTTCTACCACACCCTCCTCTTGCCTTTTCTTTTGCCTGCCGGGCGAAATGCTTAGCGGTATTTTATCTGCCGTTATGTTCTCAGTTCATATACTGCCAAGGTCAACTTTGCCTTTCACCCTTTCAGGCTTGATTAAATAAGTACCAGTTACGCACTGGGGTCGATGTAATCGAATTAATTCTTTTGCCTGTCCTTGTTTGTCTCCTCTATGTTTAGCACCTCCTGTGGGCAGTAAAGAAATAAAAATATTTTTGTCCCCATATCCACACCGACTTTCACCTCTTCATATCCATGCTTTCATATAATGCACCTAACAATCACACACACGCACACCACCACGATACTTCTGCACTTGCAAACTTCTGCACACATACCCCTCCACCCCCACTCCACTCTTATGCCCACTTCCAGACATGGACACGCTTCTATACATGACTCTCTCTCCTTAACTTTCACATACACAACTGCATTGCCATAGTACTAATGTTTAACCATTCTTTTGATTTTTTTTTCACCCCCTTCTCAATGCCTATTCTTCTCATTCCCCCTATCCTTTTCTCTGTCTTCTGACAAAAGACCAGCATCCAAAACATCACATCACTCTCTTCCCATTAAAGTGTTTAGTTAATACTGTATCTGTTGAACCCTGTCCATCTTGTGTTGCCTTGTTTTTCATTATTCATTGCATTTACCTTCTTTCTCTCTCCCTATATATATGTATATATCAAAAATAGGGAAGGCTGATTTATGGGATTACCTTAGGTTTCCCATCCATAAAGGGTTTAGCTTTATGGCATATCATCAGATCCCAAAAACCTGTTGGCCTATGACCCCTTAATATATACTGCTCTACATCTTAGAGTGTGCTTCTTTCTGATTTATCATTTTTTATAAACGATATATATATATATATATATATATATATATATATTGAGAGAGATGTATTGATATATATTTATGTGTGTATGTGTACATACATGTGTATATATTTACATATTGCTTTACTTCATAGCCATCAAATATGTGAGGAGAACAAACCGCAAGGCAAAATCAAACTGAATAGCGTCAATAGTATATCTTCTGATGCCCTCAGTGATAAAACAGAACGACAAATGACTGTAAGTTTACTTTGGGGTTAATCTGTGTTTTTTTCACAAGCATACACACACACACACACACACACACACACACGTTTTTGTTTAATTTTTTTTCATATTTGTTTCCTATATTTGAAGAGTTTTTGTTATTTTAAATTTGGTTTCCTCTGTTAATATGAAATGGTAGAATCGTTAGCATGCACCAGGCTCCAATCTGATCTAGCAATGTTTCTACAGCTGGATGCCCTTCCTAACACCAACCACTCCGAGAGTGTAGTGGGTGCTTTTTACATGTACTAGCATCAGCCACCCTTGGTTGGTGCTTTTTACATGTCATCAGCATGGAAGCCAGTCAGGCGGCACTGGCATTGACCACACTTGAATGGTGCTTTTTACATGCAATCAGCACAGGAGCCAATCAGGCAGCACTGGCATCGATCACACTCAATATTGGGGTCAATATAACTGACTATCACCCACCCCTGAAATTGCTGGCCTTGTGCAGAAATTTGAAAACCTTGTTTAATAATTTATGTGAATGAATTCACATTTAATTGGTGCTATTTTCACAATACCTGATGTAGGACTAAAGTTTGCGTTTATTTAGTATCATAAGTATTAATGTTTTTCTTAACTCTCTAAACTTTATTGTATATTTAACAGGGTGAACGGAAAACTGGGTTAACTGGAGATTCTGCACCAAACTCTTTAGAACGAGGCGAATATTTGAAATTATATGAACAAGCTGAACAAGAATGTGAATCTGAGTATTTACGCACCTGTTCCCAGACAGTGTCTACTGATAACTTTATAGAAGATTCTAGCTCCTGCTCAGAACCTGATGAAGTTGAAGCAGAACCAGATTATGATCTTGAAGGTAATTCCTCCGAGAAGGTTCACATTTCACCTTGCTATTTTCATCACTCTTTCCTTTTTATTTGACATTTATTTTTTGGAAAAAAAAAACAACCCATCATAGTAAGCAATCTAGTGATTTTTTATTTAGATGTTCGTATAATATAACCCCCCCCCCCCCCCCGCGAAAAAGAATTAAAAAATGCTACTGACATACATGAGCTCCACTGCTGAAAGTTCAAATTCTTGTCTCACATAAATACAGAAAATAGTAACATTTTGATTTATCACCATTCAATGTATAATAATCTAACAAATTTAAAAGTTTTTTTTCTGCATATGACGAATGTACTGCGCATACGCACAGGCATGTACATACACTCACACATACACAGAGTTCCAGTGCTACCACTTCATAGAAACATAGTGAGGCCATTTAGAGTAAAAACCTCAATGTGCGAAGTCCACTGTGATCTCTCACACAAAACAAAGTATCAAGAAAGTTGAAGCACTATAAAGGTCAATGACAAAAATGACAGATAGATGGCATGACAGGCCTTCACTATTGGGGTCAACTAGAAAAGCTCAAGCTTTATTCTCCCCAACGTTGCTGTGAGTGCCACATCATCTGCATGATATGGAAGATGTTCCATCAGTATTGTCCAATATGATGTTGGTATCACATTTAAGATACTGTCCACCCACAACGTAAATCATACGTGCATCTCATAACAACAATTTGGCATAATCATTTCACCTCGATTGGCTCTCCTCTCTTTAACATTACACCAAAAACACATCAAAGCAGAAACAGACTACATAAAGTTCAATAAATCTTTGGACAAATTCCTTCAAGAAATATCTGGATAAACCTCCTACACCCGGATATGTCTCCATAAACAGTAACTCTCTAATTGAATGGGCCATGCTGTCCAATTCTTGATTTGAATGACTTCGCCAAGGGGTGCTATTAAGTTAGACATGGCCTGGGCCAATACTGGCAGAAACCTGTCAAAGTGCGTGTGTGTGTGTTTATGTGTGTGTATGTATATATATATATTTATGTATGTATGTATATATGTGTATGTATGTATATATGTGTATGTATGTATGTATATATGTGTATGTATTTTATAATATAGGATAAGCTATGTTTAAAGAAATCCAAGTGGATTCTGTGCTCTTCCTGAGCAATTAATTAAACTTAATTCAATTATGCTGGTTAAATATTTTGGCAAGAATAGATTAAATCAGTGACTGGCATAAAAGATATTTTAGTTTTCATATTTTATGTTACCCTGTTATAAGAATCTTGCAATTTCAATATCCGAGCCATCTCTGTTTTCTAAGCTATGAAAGTGATTTCTGTTTTTATGTCTACATAATACCTTTGGCTCACTTTGAACCTGTCACTTTGGTATTATCAACAAAAACCTTCATTTACTCCAACTGTAGGTTTATATTTTCCATTCTTTTAAATTCATCTACAGTTTCCACTATTCTCTGTTTAACTCTTTCTTGTCCTACTTTAAGTACATCTCTCTCACACTATACTTGTCTCTGAAATCCTTGATGATGTCATTGTACATATTCCTTGCTGCCTCTTACACTCTTCACAGACTAACACTGTGCAGCACAGAAAATGGATCATTTGCAGTCCTGAACAGTCTGTAGAAGTTACCATCTACATTGATGATGCACCTTATGTATCACGTGGTTTAGCGTCACCACCTGACACTTAGTAAAATCCACTCTTTTAGTATCCAGGCAAGATCTCTGGTCTGAGAATATTGAAATTATTCAATTATTCTCCATTTGCTCCACCAGTCATGGAATGCCTGCAAAAGGTTATTGACACTATGCTTCCTCTTCTGACAAAACCTTAAAGAGAAACCTCAGCCCATTTTATCTTTCTTGCTTTGAAACTGGTTTGTGATGTCCCTATTCATACATAACATTCTACTGAAACATTGTTATACTGTACTACTCACATATCTGGAATGCTACTGCTGCACACACACACACAGATTATATCAAAAGATTAACCAGCTGATTAACAAAAGGCTTACTCTCCAAAACCTATGAACAATGGCTCACTGATGCTGTTTCTTTGTCTCTACCTATTTACTGATACTTATAAGGCTTCAGCTTCACTGAACTCGTTTTCTACATACCACATTCCATTCAGGCCCCCTTGAAACACTCTTCTCTCAACCTTTTATTACCCCTGATATGTATTGCAAGCCAAACCATTCAGAATGTATTTTTATAATCCTCCCAAGCACTTCAATTATTTTCCTGCAGATATTGGCTTACCTCACCAGTCCTAAGAAAATAGACACATTTCCTAAACTCTATTCTTCTTCCTCTCGACTGATTTCAACAAAAACAATAAAACTGATGATTAAAGTTTGGATAGATTACTCTATACTCCTGAAATCAATCTCTAATTAAGCAAAAATTATCTCAAAGGGATGAACTCTATCTGTAGAAAGGTTATTTAAATTCCAAGCATATTTCCATTGAGGCTCTATTTTATTCTGAAATCATATAATCAACATAAATTCTTATTTTAGGAAACATTTGTGTTTAGTTCAGCATTGTATTGATCCAGCAAGCTCTTGATCAAAGTCTTCATGATCTGTTCATTTTTCGGACACAGTGTATCTCAGCTGACATTATCCAATGTCAGTAGAGTGTAATTTGAGGAAGATTTGATTGTTGTTTTTAGCAGGTCTGAAGATCACATAGAAGCTTTTTTGTTGCTTTGTCTACTTTATAGTATTCATTAACGAACATGATGGTTAATTCCATTAAACTTGTTTCTTTAACCAGTAGAGTCCACATTTTTGTATAGAGATAATTAAGATAATGTTTTGCTTACTAAAATCTCTAAATAAGGAAGTTGGTTTCAATGTATAATCTGTTAATAACAAAACTAAAATGAAACCCTATTAAATTATTGTAAAAATAAATCATTAGAGTAAGACAACAGAGTTGAGCTCTGCAGTTTTGTTTGAATTATAATTACTTTGTTGTTCTACTGCAAGTGATTTCTTTTAGAAGTTTTAAGGACTATTTATTTACTTATTAAAATAAACATCTCCAAAATATTCTTTAACTAATAGTAAATAATCTACCTTAACATCATTAAACAGCTAAGCTGCTCTTGATCACAACCAAATTAGTGTAACTTTATTTAATCGTAGATTACACACAGAAGTGCAACACATGCATGAACATATGTATATACAAACACTTACATATGTCAATCAACAATGATAATGGAAAGCAAAGCAAAGAAGAACAATAGATAAAGCGATAGCTACACTTCATTGTTATGTTTAATATAATAGCTTAAATGTTAAGAATGCTAAAACTGTTACAAACTCCCTACACTTTCATTCCTAACTATCAAAAGCAAAACTTTTGTATTATCAAACCAGTTTAATTTTTGTTGTTATTAATACTGTTATACCTGTTACCAAAGACTGGGGCTTTGGATTCATGTACCACTATTCTGGTAATATTATCCGTTAATTTTTCTCCATGCTTTTTTTTTTATTGTAATTGCTCTAACATTTTATCAGATGACAACAATTTTTTTGTAACCAGGATATGAAGACATTGCAAGTTAGGAATGTAAATAATGATAATTGTCTAATTAAGACACTTTGGGTTATGATAGATTTCAATGTTGCATATATATTAAAGGTCATTTTATAGTGTTTGTCATTTTGATTGTACTTTGAAGTATGATTTAGTTTTGTCAAAAGCTGATACACTCGAATGCTTTATAGATAATCTTGTAGGAATTCTCATTTTTGTTTTTAGTTGCATGACACTCTAGTAAACTTAGTAGTTCTTGTATATTGTGGTAGGAATTTCTTTGTAGTCAATTTTCATTCATGCAGACATGTTTTGGTAAAAATTCCAGGAATACTAAACTAAATAATGTTTTGATTCTAAATATTGGTATTGATTTCAGTATTTGATAGCATACACATACCAATGTTACCAACAAATTATTAAGCTGCATAAATAGCAAAGAATATGGTTCACTGTCTTCTTCTTTACTGTTTAAAACTTCACCTCATTCATTTCATATAAATTTGATTAGATTTTTGTGTTTGTTACTTCCTCTTCACTTGTTTGTATAACTCTTGAATTATATTTGCACCAGACCAGTAATTTTTGTACACTCTTCATATCAGGACTTGCACAAGCTATGTTTTATTCCATTTTCAAATTGTAGACCATCTAAGAGTTATTTTGCCTTTAAGATTCATTGTTTTTAGATGGTTGGTTTTTCTGCAGAGAATGATTCATGAAATCTTATAAGATTTTTATCTATTACATTTTTTGCTGAATATTAACAAGAAGTAGTACCTGTATTGTGTTTTTATATCGTAGAAGTTCAACTGCTTCCATTAATGATAACTTGCTCCTTGCGGGACACACACACACACACACACACACACACTCACTCTCTCTCTCTCTCTCTCTCTCTCTCTCTTTCTCCCCCCCTCTCTCTGTGCTCATTGTCCTGTTTCCACAGTTTGGATGAGTTTTCCCCTGCGTAGTGTCTTGCTGCTTGTGATCATTTGTCAACTTCTTCTGGCTCAGCTTTCACCACTTCTTCCCATGTTTTCTTTAACCTTCTCTTGCAGATTTCTTCCACTTAGTTTACCTGATTTTTCTTCACCATCGATCCTCCTCCTCTATAAACATTCTTATGTCTGCATCAGTTTAGTCTTCTCTCTTGCACTGCACTGCACTGGATTTCTCTATTTCCAGTTTCTTTGTTAGACCCCTTGGGTTGTGTTTGCTCACTTGTGATCTTTAGCAAAATACATTTAGTGGTGGTCAGGGACATGTTTACTTTGTTTCTTTCCAATTTTCAAACATCCTTTGTATTCAATACATTTATTTCCATTACCATGCACAAGCATCATATAATTTGCCCTCATTTCAGTGAGGGAATCCTTTTGTTATCAACAAAACTTTTTCTACACTGTTTACTCTCTCTCTCTCTCTCTCTCTGGCTACTGTATATTTGGAATACCTTCCTCCATTGTGAATTAGGTCACCTAATTAACTAATGCTATCAATTACTCCTAAGTGACTTCTACCCTCTCTGAGTGTTTGAGAACATTTTATGAGCACTTTGTGTTGCTGACTGCATCTACTACACCTGCTCTACACAAAGACTAGATTTAAGGTTTTGTGTGCAGGAACAATTTTCTGACATTGAAAAAATAATAGAAAATGTTTGTAGTCTTCATTTTCTTTGTTGTGATTTGTAACATTCATCACCATCTCTAGAAATAACAAATTGTCTTCTGACTTGGGTCTCTGTTGCAATTAATACCTATCCATTTTACATCATCTGCTGTTTATTTTCCCATACTCTATAAATCTTATTCCATGCTTGCTTTAATATCCTTACTGGATGGTCTTGGTGGGAAGTTTGATCAGTAAAGATCTGTCTTGTTTCTTAAACTGCAAAGTATTTTCTATATCCTTGAATACGGTAGTTACTGTTATAACTTTGAATTCTTTAATCCATCATATTAGATTGTATCATGTACCTTTTTTTAAATATTGTATTATTTGCCATAAATTTTATTATTTCTTCATGGAAAAACATTACATAACTGTCATGAAAAACATTATATAGTTGTCATTGTACTTTATAAATTAGTGATAATTTCCTTAGTGGTTCATGCTTCAACACTAATTCAGTTAGGCCACTCACTCACTCAGTTATGCCACTCGCTCAGTTATGCCACTCAGTTGCACCACTCACTCAGTTGCGCCACTCACCCAATTGCACCACTTTGTTACATCACTTGCTCACTTACATCGCCCACTGACTTCCATCACAAGCCCTGTTCCATCACTCAGTCAATTATAGATTCTGTTTACTCTCTTGACTCTAAATTCTTAGAAATCAAATTCCAAATTTCTAAACAGGATATACAAGATCTTTTATTTCCCCTTTCTGTTGAAATATAAATAGAATGAAGAATTTAGTAAGATAACTTTGTCATTCTCAAGCTAGTCTTTGGAATATAAATTCAGATGAAATTTTGATTACTTTAAAACTGAAAGTTTGGAGCTTAAAACTAGGGGTTGTCTCAATCAGATTGGTGTGAAGAGGATCAAAATATTTCAGCAGTGGTTATCTGTAGTATTTCTTCTGAGAAAATACCTGATTTATAATCCAATTTGTTGAAAATATTTTAAGAACTTAGAACTCCGATTAACTAAACATGGTTAAATTCTTTACAAGTGTTCTATATTATTTTCCCCAAATACAATAAGAAAGTTATTACTAAGACTTGATATATTTTGAAATCTTTGTAAATTTGTATTTAAGTTAGAAATCAATATTTTGTGTCTGTTTTCATTTCAGCAATAAAGTGTGAGGTTGATATGTAAATAAAATTTTTTCTCTGCAATTTCAAACTGAACTTGTTTACACAGCTCTGAAATCTTAAACGTTAATGTTGTTATGTGTTGGTGTTGTTGTTAAACAGAAGGATATATCAACAGGCAATGATATAAAGTTATCCTTTTTTTTTTCATTTTTACAAAAATGTAATGTATAATCATTTATCTCTTTTGATATGTTTTAGTGGAATGAGTGAATCTTTATGCAGAGGTGTGGAATGGTCTTTAATTATTGACTTATTTAAAAATGCTACAATTGAAATGTTAGTCAGATGTAATAACTTGATTTCTATGTTAATTATCGAGCTGAGTTTTCTCTAATGGCAACTTTGACACTATCTCAATGGTAGTACTGTAGTTGTCATTTGCATTTCCCAGGAAACTGTTTTTCCGTATAATTTCATATGATGTGTCATTTCTATCTGTATTCCAGGCAGTGCAGAAGAGGACAGTCAGGATAGTCCCAGTTCTTGTTAAAACTAAATTCCAACGTAAGCACACTTCCTAAATGCTTGCTTCCTGTGCACCTGACTCGGTCCTCGGGATGCCTTACAGAAATATACGCACATCTGAAAGGCATGTGTTCCTTTAGTTTGAAAGAGAGAAAGAAGGCAGTGCATGCTTTAGTGTCCAGCACTCCATAGTGGAGTTCTAGCTGTGCCAGTGGAATAGATAATCCCTTTCTGTGTGTAATATATATATATATATATATATATATATATATATATATATATATTTTTTAATTTTTTTATTTGACTCTGTAATAGTTGTAATTTTATTTTTCTGTCTTATGTTTCAATTTCCCTTTGAGAAATTGCTTTCCTGCATGATTATTTTTCAAAACCAACTTTTCTTTCTCTCTTTCTCTCTCCCAGTCACATAGATCTCTACTGATACACACACACACACATGGTCTTGGTAACCTGTGTTTGTGAAATGTTTCAATTTTGCTTTTATGAATTGTGAACTACTTCTTAGTTCAGTTTTCCTTTGACAATATATTGATTATTGTTTGTGGAATGTGGTGTACTGTCAATCTTTATCTTTTTAGTGTGATCTCATTCTCATTTGGTATGCAGTTAACCTTTGTCTGGTGGTCCATCTTTTGCTTTGATGTACTATGCTTTGCTGATTGCTCTTATTCTTCCTCAGTGCTTTTTTTTCTTCTTCTTCTTCATTCTATATCAAACCTTCTAAATGCTCTAAATGAGTGCTAAATCTAAAAGCTAATTTCAATAGCTTTAAATAATATTTCTAAAAAAAAAATATTTCATTTAAAAAATAAAATGTTGCATTTCTTAAATGGAACTACAAAGAATTTAATACGTATATAATTCTTTAAAAAAAAATGACAAAACAAAAAAACTGTTCTCTTCTATTTTTTTTTACAAATATACTGAATTATATTGCTGTGATTATTTATATAATACTTATATCATGTAAGATAATAAAAATGGTAAACTGAATGAAATTCATTTCATCCAGTGATTGTTGAATTAATTGTTGGTCCATACTGTTTTTTTTTTTTCTTCTGAAGCTCATCAGCTTCATGACCAGGATGTAAATGATATAAAACTTGTTATATTTTCTAGTTAGTGGTGTGTGTGGTTGACTGGTTAAGAAGTTTACTTTGCAACCACATGGATCTGGGTTCAATCCCACGTCTTTGGTGAATGACATTTTCTCTAGTTTTGGGCTTACCTATACCTTGTGAGTAAAATGGAAACTGCATAGAAGCCCATAGGGTGGATTCTACCTGTAATTTATAAGGTACAACCTTTTTATTCAGTCACACTGATTCTGCCTAAGAATTACATTAAGGGTACAAAAACTGTCTGTGGAATACTCATTTACTTATTTGTTCATTCAGGAGGAGGTAATTCAGTTGATTAAACAACTCAGTCCTTATCTTTGTATGATGGAGATCCACCACTTGTATGTGTGTGTATATTTGCTTGTGTGTGTGTGTGTGTGTGTGTGTGTGTGTGTGTGTATATTTGCTTGTGTGTGTGTGTGTGTGTGTGTGTGTGTGTGTGTGTGTGTATAACTTATAAGCACTAACATACACAAGCATGGTTTTCACACACACACACACGTACAAGCATAACTGTGGGGTTAAGTTTTCTTTCTAAACATATGGTTTTGGGGTCAGTCCAACTGTGTGGAACCTTGGGCAAATATCTTCTGCTATAGACCCAATCTGATCAAAGCCTTGTGAATGGATGTGTTACATGGAAGTTGTAAGAAGCCCATTGGTTTGGAGAAGGTATTTGACAGGGTACCATGCTCAGCAATTTGGTGATCATTGAGGAAATTAAGTGTAGATGAATGGCATGTGAGGGTTGTACAAGCTAAATACCAAGATACATAAGTAAAGTGTTTTTGGTGTTAGGAAGAAGTCCTCCATGGTTCAGCCCTCTCCTAATGATCATAGTCTTACAGGTTATCACAGAAGGGATTAAAGTTGGCAGTCTATGGGAATTCTTAATGCTTAATCCATAAGGGAATTATAAAGGAAATTCTAGGGATGGAAGATAAACCTAAAATTGAGATGCCTCAGGATAAACTTAACAAAGATAGTGTACCTTGTCTAGGGCAAGGAACCTGTTTTGTTTTGGCTTCTTTCATACTTCAGCCCCGTCATCTAGCATAAAGCTGTTTCCCCTTCTACTGTAGCCTGTCTCAGTTGAAGTAGATCTTAATCTTGCAAGCTGTATGGGGGCCTCACTAGTTGTGGTGCCATTACAAACAAATGGTGTAAACTGGTTGGAGTTAGGAAGAGCATTCAGTTGCAGAAACCATGCTACAGCAGACACTGGAGCATAATGCAGTTTTCAAACTCGTTGGATCCTGTGAAACCATCCAGTCCATGATGCCAGTGTGGAACATAAGACATTAAATGATAATGATGATGTGTATAGATTCGCATGTGTATTTGTATGTATGTATGTGTGTGTGTGTGTATATATATATATATATATATATATATATATATAAACAGTAGAATCTTACAGTACGAGTGCCCCATTGTACAAGTAATTTGCTGTATGAGCTGAGACTTATGCAAATTTTTGTCTTGAAGTACAAGTGGAAATCCACACCACACACACACATGATTATATGCATATATATGTTTGTGTGTCCAGTTTTCTCACACTGGAAAGTCTGATTCAATGAATTGCTAGTAACAGATCTAGACTACTGGCCCAAATATTAAATGTATTTATTATTCATAATAATAATAAAAATAAATGTGAATATATATATATATATATATATATATATAAAATTGAACATCTATTCTGGATTTTAAAAGTTATTAGCTTTTACTGAAATACAGTTACTGCATTCAGGTTTGAAATATCAATAAATTCTATGTTAATCCTAATCAAAATTTAATCATCAAAGCTTCTCAAATGATTATCTTATAGCTTTTTGTTATCCTTTTACTCATACTGCTATTAAACCATTTCATAATTTAGTGCTAATTTATAATCAGTTCTTAAACTCCCGTAAATAGATCCCTCGCTTCTAAAACTTCTTGAATCTAGTTTTGCTACTTTTAGCATCAAAGCCTCAAAGTTTTGTAGCTCTCAGATTTGGAGACAGCTCCAACCTAAGCAAGGTCTTGGTTTTAGGGTAATATCCTGATAGTGTAATGTCAGTTTTTGTTCATCATACTGTTTTATTAGGGTAAAGAACTACTTGTTTTAAATTTTTTCCTTGCTATATCATAGTGATGTTCTTTCATTGAAGAGTGGCTTTATTCCTTAACTGCTGCAGCATCTCCGCATGTTATTCCATGTAGATCTTCTTGGTAGTTGTATAAAAGGAAATATCTTGGTTACCTAAGATAACAGTTTGGAAGAAATTATTGAGATCCTTTTATCGGTACAGTTTAAAAATCTACCGTAATTTTATTTTTGGTAACTGGTGCTCTCAGGTACACCTACCAGTTTTTAGGAATCTTCTAGTGTATCTGGTTGTATTTTTCTCGGTATTTGCAGCAAATTTTAAAGCTAGAAATAATAGTCTATTTCCAGTCATGGGGGCCTAGTTTTGTGAGCTATCTCTTTTTACTTGAGTATTTTTTCTGCTAGACACAGTAGTTGTTTAGCCTCAGGTCTGCCTTGATTTAGCAGACCCATAATTAAAACTATACTAGCCATGAGCACACATCACATGGACTTTGTGGTTTAATGTATCTTTCTTTTTTTTTAAGATTGTTGGATGTAATTTACAGGAGATCTGTTCTGGTCTTGTGATAGTATATAGATGCTCACCCTTTAACCCTTTCACATTTAAACCAGCCATATCCAGCCCAAATATTCTACATATTTTATGTTCAAACTAGCCAGATCAGGCTTTTTGCACTCATCCAACAATGTCATTCTAAAAATAAACAATCATATCATCAAAATTTGAAAGCTGTGAGATAATGCATGGCAAATTTGATAAACTCAGTTGAACAAATAAGCATTACATTTGACAGAATTATCTGAATACTAAAGGGTTAGCTCACAGTTTTTGTTGGCTGTGAGTCATTGGTC
Source organism: Octopus bimaculoides (assembly GCF_046866305.1). Classification (NCBI taxonomy): domain Eukaryota; kingdom Metazoa; phylum Mollusca; class Cephalopoda; order Octopoda; family Octopodidae; genus Octopus; species Octopus bimaculoides. The sequence goes on from NC_142943.1 coordinate 29,938,885, forward strand.
TTCATAAATTGTGGTGCATGAAGCTTAATGAAGAATGATTTTCTTTCTTTCAATTTCTTTCCATTTGACTATCTTGAAGTGATGATTCTCTGATTGAAGTTGAGGAATCTAGTCTTGAAATGTATCGAAAGTTTATCTTGTTTCATGGGAGTCTTCAACCCTAAAGTTGGTTTTGCATTATATAATTACATTTTTAATAGAAAATGATAAAAAATTATCAGGTGTTTACTGAAAAAGAAACCTGCTCACTAGTCTTAAAATTATGAAAACTGAGGGAAAGAATAACGAAAATAGCAACAAAATACTCTGAGAATTTCAAAATCAAATTCGTTTTGGTGTAAAAACTTCAAATTTTACAGATTTTAAAACTATTATTGTCCCCTTATGTTTTTAGAGAGCATAAGTGCTATTATGTTTGACATATATGACTAGTAGGATCCAATATATCTTTGGCCATCATCATTGGAGAAGTTATTGTTCTCACTGCTCAATCAGTGAGTTATATTAACACAGGGTATCTGTTTGTGTGATTGCTAGATGGATAAAATTATTGAGAATTGCTTTGTTCATAGAGATAGTATAGTGCTGTGTCAGTGATAAAATGAAAACATTATTATTTTTAAAAGTTTGTCTCTAACCCTGTTACACTTCTTCACACACAAATCACACGTTATAAGTAAAATTTAAACTTTGGTACTTTTTATTTATTTATTTATTTATCTTGCTTAATCTGATTTTTCTATCTTTTTCTGCTATCAAAAGGCGCTAAAATTTTCCTAATTAATATTTCAAAACCTAAATGTTTTGCAAGCTTTTTAAAAAAACATAATTTCTAATCTAGGTTTTTGTTGACTATTTTAAAGAATAAATTCATTAAAAAATTTTCTGTTGACTATTACAAAGAATAATAACATTAATAATAATAAAAAAAAAATCTTTAATGCATTCTTCATGTGTTGCCATTATGTTGTAAGATGCTTAAGAATATTGGTATAATTTGATTGAAATACATTGTGTGTGTGTGTGTGTGTGTGTGTGTGTGTGTGTATTGGATCATATTAATGATAAATGTTTCTTCATTTATAGGTAAACATATTTTCTAAATCTATAACAATACAGGCCAAATTTAGTTTCCCAATAGCTAAGGATTAGAAATGTAAGGTTTATTTTTTTATAAATTTCTTCTGTTTCTTTTTTCCTAATATATAAGTAGGATATTTGAATTAAAAAATACATAAAATACAATTAAAACTATTGATATTAAAGTTTCTCAAAGCAAAATTAATGTGTAAATTCATGTGTTGTATAATAAGAATATAAATAAAATAAATATAAATATAAATAAGAATATAAATAAAACATAAAAAACAGACAGAGTTGGAACTCTTTTAAATAATATATTCCTCTATACACGATCATACAAACCCCTTTTATTTTATTTTTTTTATTCATATATATATATATTACAGTAGTGTAAATTTGACAAGTTCTGTGTTTAACTCCTACTGTGGACCCAACTAAAGGAGATACTGGGCCCCAGTGGTCTCACAAATGCTAGGCATCTGGAAGCTATCCAGAAGAAACCTCTTCCAACAAGAACTGAATGAAACTTTTGACCCCTAGTTACATGACTGGCTGCTTTCTCATCTAGGATTTTACCAGTAAATAAAGCCTGATTTTGATGAAAGACTTCATTCCAAAACAGCTTTGAGTAATTGCATGAAACTCATCAAACAATTCCCCACTGCTTACACACTCACAAACGAATAAAAAAATATATATGAACTAAACATCATCATATGTGCTAAACTCCTTATCAAAATTATTAAAACACAAAAAGCAGGTTAACTGCTTACAAAATTACAAGCACAAATGAAGTAACTAGTTTCCCAACTAAAACTAGAAGACCATAAGCATCACCACAGCATACATACTCCTTACATTACTGTTAAGGACCACAATGCTAATTTCCTCTTTAACCGTAAATGTAGGTTAACCCTTCTCGAAACAAATTGGGAATAGTTAATATGTGCGTTGTTGAGGCTGTCAACTTCAAAAGTAGGAGCACCACAAAACTAGAACAATAGAACTGTTGTGCCACCATCATTTAGTGTTTTTATGGCACTGAAAAATGAAACCACCTGCACATTGACCCAGTTGGACATAGTGAACTTTTGTCCAACTTTTTCTAAACTCCACTTCCTGAAAGTCATGTTCTCTGGAAGAGAATTCACTACAATTAGTGATTGAATCAGTAACATAATGATGAAAGATCAGAAGTCAGTGTTATATCGTGACAACGCTAAGTGGATCAAACTGTTTGATGTTTCTGTGGAGTGGAAGTGGGGGATTTTATGGGATTCTACGACACCAAATTGTAAAGAGATGATGGCTTAGCAATGTCAATGGACTGATTTAAAAAGGGGTTTGATATGAAGAGTTAAGGATTTTGGTTTAAATATAACAGCATTAATTCAGTAACAGCCAACAACATTTGAGAGAAAAAAAAAATAACCTTTTTTCTTTCATCAAATATAAGGGAAAGCGTGTTTACTTCTGTTTGTAGATATTAAATAAAAACAAGTGGAGGGTAAACTAATAGAACATATCAACAAATACTAATTGTGAGGTAACAGAATATATAAACAGCTGACAACACAAGTACCAATTGTGACTAAATAGTAGCTGCTACTTGGCATTCTGATCATCATTGTCGTCATCATCATCATCATCATATGTCTGTTTTCTGTGCTGGCATGGGTTGGACAGTTTGACAGGGCTGCATCAGGCTCCAGTTGTCTGCTTTAGCATAGTTTCTTCAGTTGGATGCCAGTACTGCCTGATTGGGCCTTGTGCCAGTGGCCTGTAAAAAGTACCCACTACACTCTCGGAGTGGTTGGCGTTAGGAAGGGCATCCAGCTGTAGAAACTCTGCCAGATCAGATTGGAGCCTGGTGCAGCCTTCTAGTTTGCCAGTCAAACCGTCCAACCCATGCCAGCATGGAAAGCAGACATTAAATGACAATGATGATGAATTTAGGTACAGGGCCAGCAATTTTGAGGAGTGCAGGGGTGGGTGGAGTATGTCAATACCATTTGTCCCAATACTTGACTGGTACAAAATCTATATCAAAAGGTTAAAAGGCAAAATGTACTTCAGTCAGATTTCAATTCTGTAAAGAGCCAGAACATCTACTGCAAGGAATTTTCTTCAATACTCCACTAATTTCATCAACCTGCCACCCATTACAACCTGATAGGAAATAAATGCGTTTCACAAACTCATTTAACCTTTTTTTTTATCCCAATACAGTTGTGTCCTTTGTTATTGCATCTTATCTACATTAGTAGCATTTTACTGTGGCTTGACTGATTTTATATGAAATTTAAATATGTAGGCCATCGACACAGTGCTGCAGTATTAAGATATAAACAAGATATTCTTTTATCTGTACGACAACACCCAGAATGACCCAGTCAATTTCAGCTATCTTCAGTGGCATCATTTAATTTAGAAACCAGTGTATATCAGTGATTAAATGTCAATTATGTATGTTTATTTAATTACATATGATTCAAGCTAAATATAAATAGAGAACCCAGTATATGTATTTGAGGTAGTATTTGCTTAAAATAGCCACCTGTGTATCATACTTAATGTATACAAACTGCTAATTGGCTACTTACTGTTGTAGTTGTCCTGAGATAACATCTTTTATGGCTACTGCTGGGATGAATTTTCATTCTCTTTAACATAGCAAATCCATAAGAAATGTTATATCAGGACAAATACTGCAGTAACTAGCCTATCAGCAATGTATATACATTAAGTATGTGACATAGATAGCTGTATAGCTTGAGAATTTTTTTACTCTTTTAAATGATACAAGTTTAAGCATAAACATTTTAATTAGCATAATGCAGTTGTTGACAAAAATGATCATCACATAACCTAAGAAAATTTTAAACTACTTCCAGTATAATATTTGGTATAATCCTCTATGTAAGACAAACCATTAATAATTATTTCATTATATCTTAAGATATGTTTTGATTGTTAAATAACTTATCACCAGAGATATGATTGAGAATTGTCCAACTGCATTAACTTCATAATGTTGGTTGTTCAGTGACTACTATTTGCCAATGCTCTGACCATCTCCAATTAGTGGCTACTCTGACCATCTATGTTCAAAGCAACCACTGCAAAGAAAGAAAAAAAAGGACGGCCACCATCATCATTGCCTTGACGTCAACTTTTCCATGCTTGCATGGCTTAGAGTTTCTTAAAGCAGATTTTGTATGGCTGGATACCTTTCCTTTCACCAACCCTTATCTGTTTGCAGCTAATGTAATATTTCTCCATAGCCAGACAGGTGCAAAAAAAAATAATACATGTCAATTGTTCTTAAATTGCTGGAGTGGAGTGGGGATGGATGGGGCGTTATTGATACTTTCAATAATTGCACAAGGCTAATTTAAAATTTTCATGTTTAAACTTAAATCATTTGAGATAAAAAAAAAAGTTATTTTTCTCATTTTTGCTCTATTTGAAGTTGGATTTTCAATGAACCCATATCATCATAATCTCTTTCTTTCTCATTATCAAATGTTCCCATCAATACCAACTACAAATTGCTTTGTTATATTAATTGCAAACACAAAATATCAAGTGTTAATTGTTCTGTTATCTTGTATCTTATTCAGCTAGTATGTCCCATTTCATACTGAAATTTGTATAGCAATGAACATTTATTGTAGATGTCTGTAGACAGTTTAAATTCATTTGCTTTGCTCCTGAATAATTTTCTTTTTAATTTCATCTTTCCAGATGTTGATTTCAAATCGATAACTTTAGAAGATGATGAGGATGAAGAAGAATACAATAAGAAAATCTTATACCATAACACATTAACTGACCATTCAGATATAGAACACTTGGGTTATCCTTTGCTGAACATGGGCAATGAGGAATGTATTTCAATGCCTGGAACACCAGCTAGCAGCACCGAGGATTCTAGTATTGGTAGTCAGTGCAGCTCTCATATGTTATTACCCATTCCTTCAGTCGATGATAAAGTTCAAATTGAAAGCGTTTGAAACCAATTGAAAGAAACATTTCTTTCCTTATTCCTTCTTTAATCAAATTAGCTGTTTTCAATCTTGCCTCAGATTGGTTAGTATTGACCTTCCAATGTCGTCAGTATTCTTTCAAAGGATACAGTGAGTTATTTAAAGAGAGGGAAATAATTTCCGGACACCTGTACTGGATTTTTACCAAAACCTGAATGCGCAGCTATTTGCACTGAATTTATATTTCAAAAAAATTATTATTATTATTTACCTGAGTATCAAATGTATTGTATTTATGTGGAAAATAATATACTCTACTAAGGTACATTCCTTTGTGATAAATGGTGGGTGTGCTATGATGAATTGTTACCAAAAAGGTGTACTTCAGCTGTTGGTGTCTTCTATGAATATTATTATCATTATTATTATATTTAGTGTTGGAAATTTTACAAGGAACAAATTTATTGAAAATTTTTATCAACGTGATTAATCTTCAGGTAATTAATTGTGATGTTATTATATTCAGTGTGGAGCTGTGCCTCAGAAACAGACGATCACATGACACTTAAAGCAAGAAAGAACCAAATGTAAAAACAAAATAACATGAACCAAACTGAAATAGCAGCACAGCACTGTCCTTCAAAATGTTCACTTTCATATGAAGAATTATAGGAAATAAACTACGTAAATTGTTTGAACTTTGTTTTGTCATCTTGGAATTTGTAAATTTTATTTCTCTACCAATAAATCTTTATGGAACTGAATCTCCAGCTTTATGGTTGCTTTCCCCCCCACATCAAGCTTTACAAAAACTGCTTTTGTAAATGTATTTGTGTTGATTTCTAAAATTAAAGAAACAAATCTGTTATATGCAGGATATTTCTGTAATATTGGTCTGCTATTGATACACAATATTGCATGGCATTATAAAGAAATAAATGTTAAGCATTTTTCATTTACCTTTGGTTAGATTTTTGTTTTGATTTCCATTAAAACCTGTTCCTCGCAGGTTACATTTTTTGATGCATTTTCTTTATTTTGATAGATTCATGTGTAAAGAATTTTCTTTTTATCTTATATTGTTTTCAACTGTTTAATTCAAACTGAATAAGTTTGTCACCATTTGTTTAGTTAATTAAGATTTTTTCATTCACTGCATTACTTAAGAAAATGCTTGGTTGTAAATACCGCCGAGTAGAATCTTTGAGCAACAAATTGGTGTTTGTCTGTTGAATTCTTTCATTATAAAGAAGTAATTATTGTCTAGAAAATTGAAGAATTCTAACAAAATCAGCTTTAGATTTGCTTGATAGACTAAAGAAGTCTGAATGTAAATCACTCTTTAAGACCAATCATCATCATATGTCCACTGTTCCATGCTTTCATGGATCAGGTGGAGCTTATTGAGGCAGAATTTCTACAGCTGGTTTCTATCTGTTGCTTGTCCTCACCTGTTTCCAAGTAAAGTAATATTTCTTAATGGCCAGACATGTTCTCACAGGATATTGGAAATGAATGATACTGCTTGTATGACAGTCACACTCATTTACGACCATGTCCTGATAAGGAGGCACGAAACACATACACAGTAATCCCTCGATTACTATGGGTTTTATGTTCCACCCCCACCAAGTAGAAACCGTACTGTGCTGTATATTTTTGTTTTTATTATTTTTATAATTTGTATATATTTTATTATAAATGCAAAACAACACCACAGAGGAATCAACATAAGCTTAAATAATAAACCATGATAGGTGAACTGCGATATGGTGAAGGATTACTGTATGTATGTATATATGTATGGAGGTGCAATGGCCCAGTGGTTAGGGCTGTAGGATCGCGGTTTCGATTCCCAGACCAGGCGTTGAGTGTTTATTGAGCGAAAACACCAAAAGCTCCATGAGGCTCCGGCAGGGGATGGTGGCAAACCCTGCTGTACTCTTTCACTACCACTTTCTCTCACTTCCTGTTTCTGTTGTGCCTGTAATTCAAAGGGTCAGCCTTGTCACAGTGTGTTACGCTGAATATCCCCGAGAACTACATTAAGGGTACACGTGTCTGTGGAGTGCTCAGCCACTTGCACGTTAATTTTACAAGCAGGCTGTTCCGTTGATCGGATCAACTGGAATCCTCGATGTCGTAAGCGATGGAGAGCCAACAACAATATATATGTATATAATAATAATAAAAATCAGGTGGTACTATCAGCGGCCATGACAACAACTTCACTTGCCTCAACAGGTCTTTGCAAGCACAGTTTATTACCCAATGATTGAAGAGTACTCTTAAATGGGCTGGTTATGCTGCACTGGCGAAGGCCGAGTAGAAGAAAAGAAAACAAATTGAAACTTTAATTTAAAAAAAAATATTTAAAGAATTAGTTTATTGAATTAAATAAAATACAAATATTTATATTTGCATGGTAAAAAGGTATGTTGTTCTTCCTTGCAATGTCCACAAAATGCAAATATCGACAATACTTGTTTTTCTGATCCAAAAAGCAGTGGCAACAAAGATGCAAGAGTTAAAATGGCACTGTTGGAACATAAACATGGTCCAAAACAGGAGATAACATTGATATGCATTGTTGCACAATTAATCCACACTGCTGCAAATGTGATACTCATTTTCCTATAGAAATTCAAGAATACCACACTTAAAATTCAGTAAATTGAACCAATAAAACTACAAATTTGGTTTCAGAAATGATCTTTTATCCACAAATTCACTAAAATGGAAAAAAAAAATCAAAGGTTTAGACTATATTTCTCTAAGATAATATTTATAACCAAAATGAATAATTATTAGCTGCAGTAAAATGTCTCAAAAACATTTTGACAATTTGCATTTGTTTATTTTTTTAAATTTTTTTTTTTTATAAATTTACTTTTAATTTCAAGGCGCAATAGTGAATGTTTAATTTCTTTTGGTCCAAGAATAGCAGCCTAAGACTGACCGCTTCCTTCAGAACAGTTAAATAAGAAAAAAAAAATAATAAAAAGAAGGAAAGAGATAGAAACCTATGTCAATATTGAAATATTTATAAAAAAAAAAAAAAATTAAATAAATGAAAATTCAAATTATTAAAAGTTAGAGTTATCATTTATGGGAAAGCAATGAAAAGAAACGTTTCATTATTAGAGAGCCTTAAAACCAGAGCATCATATAGCCAAAATTTATATTTTAAAATGAGAAGGAAAAATAAAAATATAAAAAAAAAATTTAATAATAATCTTTTGTTTTAATCTTTAGCACACTGCAGGCAACCTTGGTCACAACATTACATATTTGTTTTGGTGATTCAGATATTTAGTGGTGAAATGTAATTTGAAATTGTTATCATTAAATGTGACACTTTTAAGCGACCAGATTCAAATCTTCATTGCTGCTGCAAAAAAATAGATTTGAAAATAATATGACACTGTTAGCAGAGGTTAATCCAGCAGACTAAAGGTTAAAATGTCTTTCGTTACCCCAAAGCCTCAAATAATACTGCTTAGTATTAACTTACAGAAAACAATTGTTCATAGATTAAAAAAGTAATATACAACCTTTCTGTTTTTTTAAAAAAAAAAAATTTGTATTTGCACAGAAATAAAAATCATGGAAAAGACAGGTATTCAAGTATTTACTTTGTCTGGCCCACACCATATTACTTAAATGAAGAAAAAATATTCCAGGTATGGTGTATTGGCTTGTATTAGATGGGTGAATTTAATTTTGAGGAAGATCATTGTATAATGTTCAATTTCTCTTTGAGTTAAAAAAAAAAATATTTCTGCTAAATTGTGAGGAAGCAGTTGAAGGTTCCCCAACCCATCCAATACAGGTTTGGCCAGCAGATAATTGCAAGGGTTCACTGGTGTAGGAGGAACGTAATACTGGCTATTTCAACAGAAAATTGGATCAGGAAGCAGCCACACGTTGTAAAGGTCCTTCTAAATACGTGGCAAGTGCTTGTAGCTGTAAAATAACGAAAAGATTCATTAAGTTCAAGTAATTACAAATTTGATAGTAAGAAGTCATTTCAGAGTAATTCAAATGTTATCAGGTTTAAATTATGTTAAAGTTGCTAAGGGGCTGTGCTTGGTATTGTTCATCATCATCATCATCCCATGTCCCTTTTCCATGCTGGCAAGGCTGGAGAGCTGCATCAGGTTCCAATTTGATTTGGCTTGGTTTCTATGGCTGGATGCCCTTCCCAAAACCAACCACTTTTACAGAATATGCCAGGGGATGCTTTTAACGTGCCACTGAAATGAACACTTTTACAGGACACTGGCACACGACTCTTACAAGCTAATCCTTTTCACGAGGGGATGCGGCCTTAACACTTTGGAGTATGAAAATGTCTTTCTAGAACTGCATGTAGAAGTAATTAATTAAGGTATTTTTGATGTTATTATATATTCCTTAGGAATGAGAACCCAGGTTCGAAATTTCCCCAAGACACCTATTGAAGGCTGGAGGGTATATCAGCCGAAACGTGTTAACAACAAACATGATCAGGACAAATGTCCGTCAAATGTAAATAATGTACATAATTCCTCACCTCTTAAATATAGAACTGAATGATGATGAATTTTAATGACAAAATCTCGTATGGACCATCAAGGGTCATGTGAACCCTAGTCAAGAACTACTGATATAAACTAATAAACAATATGAGATAGGAAGGGCATCAAGATGAGAAAATGCAAACAAAATCTGGCAAATTCAATGATAAATCCTGGATTAAACAATTAGTGAGTGAAAGCAAAGGTGTGTGTGTGTGTTTAATTCTATAAAGAAAGTAAACCTTACATGTCTGAGAGAGAGAAAGAGTACAAGTAAGTGAGTGAAAAAGCGAATATAAAGAATAAAAGAAATCCAATTTCTAAAGAAAGAACAATATTTTTTGACTATCTCAGTTAAGAATGGAATAACAGGAAATAAAGATTATCTTACCTTTGCTTTTAACATTCCAAAATCTACAGTTTCTTTTGCATAAATACAAAGAAGTAAGTTTCCTACGCAGGTAATTGCAACTTTACCTTCCTACAAAAATCAAGAAATGCCAATGAGAAGACTTACAACATCCAGCATTTGTGGCAAATAAAATATCTGAGGTTGAAAAATAGAAATATGGTTTCTTTAGTTGCTACAAGTGCACCAAAGGAGGAACTTTACAATTGAGACAGATCTCAGAAACACAAGCATAAAATTTTATATATGTGTGTGTGTGTGTGTGTGTGAAAAGGTTGAGTTCTATTCCATCCTTTACTTTGGAGGGTTCCAAAGGGCGAATTCTAACAAAGATTCTTCATATTGGGTTGGTGCATAATCATTGCAGCTTTTTTCAACAAATTTTATTCAACAAAAACATCTTTAAATGATTATTACAAAGCATATTCACCATCTACTTCAATTACCGTTTCCCATTTGCTTCGCAGACAGTCAGACCGTCATTTAAAGATGTTTTTCTTAAATATTGTTATTGTTTTTGTCGAATAAAATTTGGTGAAAAAAAGCTGCAATAATTATGCACCAACCCAATATTTTGTTGGTAGCTTACTGGTGTAAGATTTTCGTGAATATAAAATTATTACATGTATACGGTGTGTTATGAGAATTTATGTGTAGAACTGATATTCAAAGAATAAGTCTTGCTCTCTTTGAAAAAAATAAAGCTTCCTTACCTCATTGTGTAACAAAACATACTTCAATTTGTCACCATCTAAGGCCATATCTCCGCTTTTCACATATGCACCCCAAATATTGCTAGCAATTGTTGCTGTAACTTGGGGATCTTTGTTAGCATAGCCAGCATAGGCTAATAAAGCCCCTTCTTGATTCAGAAGTCTTAAGGAGAGAAAAAGAAAATTAAATTGCAGAAATCAATAACATTTTAAACATCACGGTTACAATATTTGCAAAGAGCTTTTTACTTTGATCTGTAGGCATGCTGCATTATCATTCAAACTGTCTCAGAGCTCTTTTACTCCTCTAATACTTCTTAGAATTGCCACAGCATTGTCCACTGCTACAAAGGCAAAGGAGATGCCTCAGAAAGAAGTATAGAAGACCAAACTACTGAAGGTCACATTCTCCACCATTGCTAATTGGGTCACTTAGGTAGCAGAAGCTGTCTGCCACCTCTAAGGATCCTCCTAGGCATTTGAGAAAATCTCTTTCAGGACCATCTGCTAGTTACAAAGATAACCTTCTATGTCAGCTTCCTCTTATGCCACTAAATCCCCATAGTTTCCATTGGGCACATCCTATGGAATTTCTAATTATTCCTTTTCTACATGGTGAGTCAGGCTGTTTCCCTGATAGAAGATGAGATCTATCAGTTTTCTAACTTACTGATGATCCCAAAGAAGGCACAGAACTCACTGCTGAATGCTATGCAGGCATCTTTAAAACCTCCATGCTTCCTGAAATTCGCTGATATTACACCTGATATCCCCACCCTCCATATGCATGCACACATGTATATCATGACCCATACGTTGTTCACTTTCCTGACATTTGTACATAATCCTATGCACTGTACATGCACCTTTGATAAGTTGTAATGCATCTGAGAACTGAACACAATAATTTCATTATTACAATTTAATTCAACAGATTCAGTTGTAAGGTCATCAGCATAAAGGAGTTTTCATGGGTAATCAATCTTAAACTCTTTAATAACGGCTGGGAAGACTATGATTTATAGAAGGGGACCAAGAACAGATCCCTGTTAAACTATCTGCACACACCACTCATTGATTATTAATTCTCACCTTACTGACAATATCTCTGAACATGGCTATTATGGCACTCACAAGAAGGCTCTCCACAGTTGGTCGAATGCTATGTACAGTATCTTACTTTTAGCTAAGTACTTCTGCAATTCTCTCATTGGGAAGAGAGTATCCACAGTACTTTTTCTTGGCAAAAAACCAAACTGCATTTCATCTAATCTAATAACTCTCTCCCTCTTTAATAAACAACTATAATTTTTTATAACTTCATTGACCTGTTCCATATAAAGTTGTAATTCATCATAAAGTTCACTCATTGTGCAGTGTAATATATTAAATGAAAACCAAGTTCTAATGTAAGAAAAGCAACAAAATTTCAAGTCAAAGTTCAATGTTAGAAATCTGACACGTTTAAGTAAACAAAACTGAAAAGACATAAACATAGAGTTAAATCATAACAGAAAAAGCAAAAAACATTTAATCTGTTAGCATTTAAACCAGCCAAATTCGGCCCAAATATTCTACTAGCTTTATGTTCAAACAAGCCAGACCTGATCTTTCCTGCCTACCCTACAATGCCATTCTAAAAATAAGCAAACACATCATTGAAATCTCAGAGCTACTGATTCAAAACAATGTCAATAATTAAACGTTACATTTGACAAAATAATCTGAATGCTGAAGGGTTAAATGTTGTCATTGTTCTGTTAACAAAAATATTACTTCAGACTAAATCTTCGTCCTCCTCCTCCTCCTCCTCATCATTTAATGTCTGTCTTCCACACTGGCATAGATCAAATGGTTTCACAGGAGCTGATAAGCTATGCTTCAATGTCTGCTTTGGCATGGTTTTTACAGCTGGATGCTCTTCCTAATGCCACTTTACAGAGTGGACTGGGTGCTTCTTACATGGTACCAACATCGGTGAGGTCACCATATATCTTGCAAGACAAAGCTCCCTCAACTAAGAGGAGGAGCAGTATTGAAGGAGGACGGCTTCATGCCAAGTAACAAGAAGTATAACAAGGGCACAAAAACAGGTGTCTTGCTGTAGAGGAGATATACATGGTTACCCCAGTCTTAAGTTTTGTTCTTTGTATGAAATAAACTCTACCAGATTTGAATTTTACTTCTTTGGGGTTTAATAAAATAGAACTGGCCAAGTACTACGACTGGTTGACATACCTACACCTTCCTCTCACAGGTGCAATCACAGGAATTTTTCGAAGGGAAGGCACAAGGTCAGAAGGGAATACAATTCCAGGAAAAAAGGGCAAAACAACATTATTTAGAAGGGCACACTTCTTTTCTTGAGTGGGGCATGTGCCCCTTTAGTCCACCCCTGTCTCATATTTGTAGCTTTGTGACAATGTACAACTTGCTATTAGCATTATCAAATCACTGAAGACTTTACCTAACAATATAGTTTTAAACTATTTGATTTGTATTTATACTGCAAAGGGATTATTTTTCCGAATCCTGAATATTCCAAGTGAGAGGTGTTGACTTTTAACTAAAAGCCTTCTTGGTTATTAATCTTCACAAGTGAATCACTAAATCCGATCATTATTCAATAACAGAATCATGAAAGAAATGGATTCGTTAGGTTTTGGGAGTTTAAAAGAGTAAATGAACTTGCTGAGTTAGACATGGATTCAATTCTTTGATGGAAGGTGACGGGAAAAACAGAGGCTATAATAAAGAAGTTACAAGTAGTCGTGTTGCCCGAGGTTAGCTCTGATTCAGCAAACCGATTATTAAAAATCTTTCTAGACACTAACACACCGGTTCATTTTCAGGAATAATGTATCTTAGGATAACAATACATAACGTGCCTTTTCCACCGTTATGACGTTAGAGTATGAATTGACGGAAATTTAGCTGCTATTTCTAGCAGGTCGAGTTACCACGTTGAAACTCCGTCGTTCGCTTTAACGTTACTTTTGTTCGATTCTTAGTCCAAAATAAAATCCATTTAAATATATATGCCCAGATCATTCGTCGTTTCAATAGTAGTAATTTTTCATAGACTCACAGAGATTTATAATTCAAGTACATGCTTTGTTTTAACTGCGGAAATTATTCAAGTGATTCGAACAAATGACTGCACACACCCAAATCGACAAACAATGGAATTACCGGTCTTATTGGTATTATTTTCACTCCGACTACTGATTAATGAGTGTTTTTCGAAGAAATGCTTTTGTGATATATATTTTTCCATTCACTAATTAGAAGAGTAGATTATGTCATCGTTCCGTTCATATGTTACTCGCAGTTAAAATATAAGATAACAACCGAATCCAGAAATAGCAACGAACAGAAACGCCACATGACCTGGAACACGGGGCGAAAACAGAATATGATCAATTTATATAGGTTTCTTTGAAACTATACCTCTGCCAAGTGATCAAAATAATCACGGGATTGGAATGGACTTTCGGGAATGGAAACGTTAAAGTAAAAAGTTAGAACACATTCGACAAATCTTCCTGCGTAGCAAACTCCATATATACACTGAGACAAAAAAAGGTCTAGTTGAAATAAAATACAGAATTTAATTAGCAATTGTTAAATTTCGAACAATCTAATTGTTTTGGTTACAAAACACGGGGAATTATGAGAAATCTTAAACACAGTTTCAAGACAGGGAAATGTGAATGAAAAATATTTTTCATAACTAAAATATCAATTGTAAAAAATTTAGCGAATAAAAACTTAAAAAGCATCAAGGGACATTCACGTGCTTAAATGCTTGAAAAAGATTGCTTTTTTTTTCTTTTCTTTTTTTTTTGGTAATTAAATTAGCGAGAAATGGACAAATCTAGGAAAGCCTCCTAACAATCTAACACTTGAAGCGTGTACGAGGTGTCTTCAGGTTTTGTAACCAAAAACTTAAGGGCTACTATATCTGGTAATAATAGATCTTCAGCATATGACTTCTCAGAAACATTTTACGAATAATAAAAAATAAGGAAATAAATTATTAAAACGGTAGAGGTGGTTGAAATGTGTGTGGATTATTTGAAATAACACGGAGGAAGAATCCATTAGCATAAGAAATTGACATCAGTGACGATGTCGGGAAAGAGAAATGACAACTCGACATGAAATGGACATGAAATGCTAAAACCATTTTTCTTGTATAAATAATTTAAAAGAAACTATTTAATTAGTCAAAAATATACTTACAAAGTACTCTGAACTCCAGAAGTATTCACTTGACGGAGAACTTCGGTTAAAACTTTAGGTTTCAGCATTGCGCCGTCTGCCTGCAACATAAACAGAATGTCAACTTCCGCTTTTCAGCAGGAAATACTCGTTTACAGAAGCAAAGCATTCCAGAATATATAAGCTTCTATTCCATTATTCTGGTTTTGCTTATTCGTTTAAACCAACTCATGTTTCTTCACCAAAACTACTTCATTCGTTCTTTTTATTTATTTAGTCATTCATTTATTTATTCATTTACTTATTTTCATCTGAAAGCAAATTGGACGTAATGTAAAGATGAAAAAAATGTGAATAACTGAATGACAGTTGCTGGTTAATTAACGACAAAAAAATTGATATAGTTTGACGGAAGTGATATTTCAATTATTTTAAAGCAAAAAGTCAAACAGCTGTGAATTTTCTATTCTCGACCACATAGCCCTATTAAATCTTAGAAATTTGTTTTTTCACTGATAACACCCTGATGACTCGGAGGACCTTGCTGTTTTAACCATCTTTCAGACCTATCAGCAACTTATATTAGAGAGAGGCTATGTCGTTAAGGTCTAAATTTATCTACTAGAATGGTTTGCAGACCAGATATGATGTGTCAACCAAGATACTGTTTCTACAGAATCCCCAGATACAGCTTTGCAGAATGTTTACTAGCTCAACGGTTACGTCGCTCCAGTTAGCAGTTATCATCATGAGCTCACATGAAGAACAACGTGAATTAATTACCGTAACCTCGACATTGTTACCAAAACTCACCACACTTCGCAGCTGCGCTTTCAATACAGAATTCTATTAAACTATTTCATTTTACAAACTAACTCAATTTTCAACAAAGAACACGTAGTAGCCAGAAACTCAAACTCATATTTGTACATATACTAAAACATCATAACCCTTTCTTAATCACTTTTCTACAAGTTTATAGATGCACACACATTGGATAGACTCACTGGCATTTCGTTCACACATCATGCAAATTCACTTGTGTCTTGTGCACATATGCATGGCATGTTCAACCAGTTTGTCTTCCTTCTCACCAGCTCTAACATTAATTTTGTTTCGATGTTTACAAGCAATCAAAAGCGGGGATAACGCGGCAGCTCCCATACTACCAAGTGAAATCTTAGTTGCTCATCATTTGATTGGACTAATGAGAAAGTAGTTTCTCTGCCATGCATTGGTTCTTCCCCATCTCTCTCTCTTTTACAGCACCCCTTTCCGAGCAAGGAATAAGTAGAATAGGTTGTTTGCTATTCTTATTTCAGCTAGTGTCAATACAAAACAAATTTCAGTTGAACAGGACATCGATTTGCTGTATATCGATTTCATTAGGTTACAGACTACATTTGTTGATTTCCATTCTTTTATTTCAGCAACATTTCTCGATCACACTAGACATGTGAACCAAAAGAACTTGTTTTTCATGAAAATATGAATAACCCCAATGACTTTCCGAGCGCATTCATATGCACAGCACTACCCCCAATAACATACATTAACTCGAACGTTGTTTTAATGGATGAGGTAATAGAAAACTGATATTGTCCTCTCTATGAATTACTGCCTCATTCAAATATGAATTTTACGAATATGTAGAAGTAAGTACGTGTTGATTAACCACTTAGGCTGATAGGCAATATAAAAGAGAACTTTTCTGTCTTTTTTTTTTTATAGATGCTTTTAATGTATAAAATAAATAGCTCAATCAATTGAATCTTAATTAGTTTTCTGATTTCCGATAAAAGGCGAAATAGATGACGGTATTTGAATTTGAAACATTTGAATATCGAACTAGCTATTAAAGCATCGTTAAATTTTAATCAGTTGCATTCTCAGTCATTTCCATAAGTATCTAGTGAGAAAGATCATGTAATTTGAGAGATAGAGAGAGAGAGACGGAGCTAACAACTTGTTCAGATTGCGTTCTGTCAAGAGAGGTCAGACAATTTTGTGCTTTTGTTTATGTAGCCAGTGTACAACTGACAAATACTGCTCCCTCTCTCTCTCTCGCTTCCGTAAGTCCAATAAAAGCGACGAAAAATGGTGAACAACCAAAAGCGTCACGTATATTTGTAGTAACAAGTACCAATTAAGCTTTAATGTATATCTAACACTGACAGATTCTAGTGGTGATTTTTTTTTTGGCTATTTGTCTGCTTAAGGAGAAAGCCTTCTTTCTGATTTGACGGGCACCACTTGTTTTCTTACCGAAACACTTTCAAACTTGGGATACTGGTAGAATGTGTCATATAAAACTACTTTTTCTCTTAGCCTCCTTAACAAAAAATTGTACATCGCAAGTTATTTCATGTTAAAGTTCGAATACAAAATTTTTTATCTGTTCTATAACACAAGATATACAAGTATACGAAGTTTGAAAGTGTTTCGGTACCAAAAACACTACATAAAACATAAATGAAAAGTGTTGCCCGTCAAATCAGAAAGATCCCCAAAAAGTTATTTTTTCTTTGACGATCTTTTAGTCATTGCAGATCATTAAACAATTATGATTTTCTTTTCATTTTCATTGATCCCACTTTCACCTTGTTGTCATTACATGACCACCAAACTATAATAGATCGCTCTAAAAAGTTTTAATGTCACAAAGGATAAACTGCAGTGGCAACTTGGTTCCGAAATTGTCAAAAGGATTCGTCATCAAATCTCCGCGATATCACGGTTTGTTCCATTCATAGAGTTGAATTTGTCTTTTGCATGCGACCATATGGATTCCGTTCCATTTGTAAACGCTTCAATTAACCGATTCACAAAATATCTAGAATTGTTAAACGACTCCATGATCAAATTATATCTCTTTCAAGGTTCTATAAATGCATCTACGTGTATAAGCAAATGATTAATTTGGGACCAACCAACCAACCCATTTCTCAACGAGCGGAATAAGAGATTCCGTGCGTCTGCTTTCAACAGGAATAAGAAAACCATTTTTCTTTCAGGCGCACCTCATCTTGTTTTTCTAATGTGGCGTTTGTGATACATAAAGACGAATCAATTTCTGTAACTCCTGATTTGCCTATTTTCTCAAGATTTGGACGGAAATATCTCACTGCTGTTAGATATCTATCACGGCAGAATTAAATCCAGTCAATAATACTACAGCTGTCTTTCATTGCCAATTGTGTTTAGTTGGTCATTTCATGAGGCAACTACTGATCTCTGATGTCTGATCAATGCACAAAAATTAGACCGCGATTTGCCAGAATTAGTGTTGCGACCTTTCGAAGAAACCACCTTTTCGAAAACTAACATACACAGACATGCAATTTCCTATTGAGTATGTGTAGCAGATTTTAGTTTTAGCTCTTGAGATCCCCACTACACAGACGGTGAGCTATGAAGTTTCAACCGTTGCACTTAGTGTATGTCCTGAAGTATCTACTAATCTGAACCAACAACAATTGGATGAATTCTTCACTGGCGATTTTCGTGAAGAGATATTCATCATAGCGATAAACCGAAGAAGTAAAATCGTTTAATTGGAAATTGGATTCTACAATAACGTTTTTCGCTTCAGTAAAAGGACTTCTCAATGCCCGAGGGAGGGAATTCCTTTAGTAATTTATGAGCTGTCATTTTACTTGGTGTTTTCCAAATCTTAGTTGTGTTTTGTAATTGTTGCTTTATTTCATGGATTTGCAGTTCTATAATATAAAAAGATCTTGATTTTCTGTATACTATACGTATGAGTCTGGTGGTTGAGCACTGGCTAGAAGTTCTCCCAGATGTCCGTGAACAATATTTCGCAGGCCGGGCAGGGTGAATAATGTGATCTTTACTAGTTGTTCCAGATGATTTGACTGCTATTTCTAATCGATCGAGCGCTGGCTCATTTTGATCTTCGAGAATCAATATCACCAGAGAGTGTAATATGTTGTTAATTCTATCTTTCTTGTAACTGCTTAAAAGTTAGTGATTTCAGAAATTGGTTTCTATGTATTTCGTAAATGTTTAAGGGGGGAAAAAGTGGGTGTGTAACATTTAAAAGTTATTTCAAAAACTAACAATTTTTTTTTTTTTTAAAAGAAGGAAAAAGCTAGGGCGTTTAAAGGCCACTTTAATACTTTTCATATTTTGTTTTGGGGAATGTTTTAGAAAAAAAAACAAAAAAAACGGGAGTGGTTAAACTAAATCTTTTTAACTTGTTGAGGGAGAAAGAAGTGTTAAAATACGAAATTATCTGTCGAAGGAAAAAAGGCGAAGTTCAGTGGAGTTCAACATTTCATTTAGTGCCATAACTTTTACAATTTGTCTCTGCTGTAATTTTTAATTAGAAAATATGTAAATTTTGCATTAATTTTTTTCGACATTAAGTTGGTTTCTAATATTAAGGGCAAGACGAAGAAAAAAAAATGATTTAATCAAAGTATTATATTTAGAATCAACAGCAATGTTACTGATTATAAGAGATATAATTGAAAAGGAAGTGTTCATAACCTTTATCAGTGTTTGTTACTTAAGATATAAAAGTATATTTTACATGTAGCGGCACAGTTAGGTTATTACTATGGGAAATTATATTTGAGCGAAATTCTGATAATTTAAAGGAAAAGGGAAAATAAACTTAAAGCACTTTGATTTCTCTCACATATATGCTTAAATTCTTTTAAACGAAATAGTCTGTGATCAAAAGTTTAGACATTCTTTCGACAAAATGCCCAAGTTTAATGTCATCAACCTCTTAGAATTGACGTTAAAGGCAATTTTGGAGTGCAAGATTTGCTCCAGTTCATGTTGCTTATTCTGAAAAATTCGTTTTAATCAACATGGATTAAAATAAACAGCGAAGGATGTAAAAAAAGCATAATAAAATGTTTTAAAATTACAGTAAATGGTTAAGTAAAAAATTGAAACTGAAACCATTAAAAAACTTACATCATATATTTCTGATGACATGGCGATATATTTAAGAAGAAATTATTCCGCTATGAAATATTCAGGTACCACTTTGAAATGACGGCAAAAGACCTTTGTATTTCATGATGTAAAATTAGTAGACTTCGCCCTCGTCAACTTTGTATCTACTATCGATATCCGTATATGTTTACACCTGTTACTAATTGCTTTTTATGATACATTTAGTGTTTCAATTCACAGTTGTTGGTAGCATTTTGCAAATTTAGGGTAAAAAAAAAAATCTCTTATGAATTAATACATTTAAATTACAAAAAAAAAAAAAAAAATTGATAGTGGCAAAATGTAATTAGTGAGCCGAAATGAATGTAATTAGATGACTATAACTCATACCTTACATTAAAATTAAATTATGTCTAGCTACTGCTAGACCCACTTTCAGCCAGTTAGACAAATTCGTTCAAATTGGACCCCTGCACACACGCTTGAGTGGAGAACATAATGAATATTTTGTATATCATTGTGACTAATGATAGAGAGCCTTAAGCCCTCAACGTTTTTTTTTGGCTGGGTCTGGCGTGCTACACAAAGCATAAAACATTAATCTTTTGTAGAGTAGAAGACCTCCACTAACTATTCTCAAATTGAACCCACACTTCCTAGCACTGGCTCTGACTAGCAGTATAGTTTAGCAAGGGTTCCCAGAGTACAGGGCCAAAAACACTATTGACATTCCACTTTAATAGACATATGTTTTATGAAAATTAGGATCCCCTTCAATGGGGATGGGGATCAGCATTGTCCCCTCCTTCATCTCCTTCTTGCTATGCTTTTAATGACAAGTAATGCACATGGTGAGTGTAATATAAGCAGAACTTCACTTGTGTCAAGTAAGTTATTAAGGAGAGGAGAGGGAGGGCTTCTGACAATTGCAGGCCCTCACAAACCGTTAAAATTGATGTGGCTAATACCCTTCAGATTTATGCTTCAAAGGGTAATTTATCTGGTCTGAAAAATTTGGAATAAAGTGGACTTTATTAAAAGCATCCAAGAAGCAGATGATGGCTTTAAATTGAGTAGCATAAAGAATTCAACTGCTTCACATCACTTACACCTTAGAAAAACAAATGAAAATGAAAAAGATTTCATTTTCATTATCGCAGCATAGAGTTATTTCAAACATGATATTTCTTAACACGAGATAGATTGGTATATAAAACTGTTTACTGCAGTTAAGAATTAAGAAACTGGGTGGATGTATCTGATTTCTGAAGTAAAATGGTTGAAGTATGAAAAACCAGAGGTAAGCACTATTCTAAAAGATCATTGCAATTGGGAAAGAATTAACATTGGTGAAATTACTGCCCATTTTTTGCCTGTGAATTGTGCACGTGTTGAAACAACTATAATTCAAAGCAAAAACAAAAATATCTAGACTGAGATAGTATACTCTGGTTGCATTCTACGTAGGCTTTAGAAGTGAAAAGAAAGATAATTTGATATGTATTCTTTAGTATTTATGCAGTGAAACTGATCTGGTAAGCCACATCTGGCATGATACCAAATTCAGAAAGGTATGGTAACATTTTCAGCAGTAGAACACATACAGAGTTCAAGATACTTAACTGGATGCTAATACTAATTATTAACTGTTGGAAAATTTGTTAAACAACTACACTGACATTCTAAGCAAAAAAAAAAAAAAAAAATCGCTAACAAACAACTCTAAAAGCATTAATTTCTAAATATAATATTTACAGTCAGTGAATAAATTAAAATAAATTAAATTATATGAAGTGACTTAGGTGGGAAGTGGGAAATGACAGAAACAGTAGCAGGCTGGACTAAATCCCTTTTGTCTCAAGTTTCAATCTGTAGAGACCTTGTTTCAGCCTTGCTTTATATAACTTTGATTTTGATCCAATAAGGACCGGTCACATACTGAAGTTTGGTTAGCTACAATCCATTTCTAAACATCAATGGCCTTGTGCTAATTCCAGAAATTAACGTTGGTTTCAAATTTTGGCACAAGGCAGGCATATTCAGGTGAAGGGGCAAGTTGATTACAGTGCTCAGCTGGTACTTATTTTATTGACCCTAGAAGGGTGAAAAGCAAAGTCGACCTTGGTGGAATTTGAACTCAGAATGTAAAGACAGACAAAATGCTGCCCAGAGTGGTAACTATTCAGCCAGCTCGCTGTCTTGTTTCAGAAATTAATATTGATTTCAAATTTTGGCACAAGGCCAGCAATCTTTGATAATGTGAGTGCATTAGGTGGCAAGCTGGCAGAATCGTTAGCATGCTGGGCGAAATGCTTAGTGGTATTTCGTCTGTCTTTACATTCTGAGTTCAAATTCTGCCAAGGTTGACTTTGCCTTTCATCCTTTCACGGTTGATAAATTAAGTACCAGTTGTGTACTGGAGTCGATCTAATCGACTGCCCCCCGCCCTTCCCAAAAATTTCGGGCCTTGTGCCTAGAGTAGAAAAGAATAATGTATGTGCATAAATTTATATTCAAATTAATAAACATCCAATAGAAAAACAGTACTCTAACTGTGGTGATATTTTTAGCAATTGAAATCATTATCAGATTAGCTTTTGGAATTCAGATGAGATAAATTCAGAGGAAGAAGGACTAGATTCCATGTTTATTTCTTTATTGCCCACAGGGGGCTAAACATTGAAGGAACAATCAAGGACAGACAAAGGGACTAAGTCAGTTACATCAACCCCAGTGCGTAACTGGTACTTATTTAATCGACCTCGAAAGGATGAAAGGCAAAGTCGACCTCAGCAGAATTTGAACTCAGAACGTATCTCCGACGAAAGAATTTGCTGTAATCATAGAAATTCTCGTCTCCCACGTCATACTAATTATAAATTTACAATCTTCAATAAATAATTTTTGCCTACGAAGACTATCACTAGTTTACTGGTTATTATTTACAGTTATTGGCTACGAGTCGGCAGAATCATTAGCCCGTCGGACAAAATACCGCTAAGCATTTTGTCTTTACGTTCTGAGTTCAAATTTCACCCAAGTCGACTTTGTTGTTCATCCTTTCGGGGTCGATAAATTAAGTACCAGTCAAGCACTGGGGTGGGTGTCTTGACAAGTCCCCTCCCACCAAATTTCAGAAAGGATAATTTTTAATAGGTGCAGACGTGGCTGTGTGGTAAGAAGCTTGCTTCCCAACCACATGGTTCCAAGTTCAGTCCCACTGCGTGGCACCTTGGGCAAGTGTCTTCTAGAAAGAAGCCTGTCGTATATATATGTGTGTGTATTTGCCTCCCCCAACCGATGTTGGTGTGTTTACATCCCCCGTAACTTAGCGGTTCGGCAAAAGAGACGGATAGAATAAGTACTAGGCTTACAAAGACTAAGTCCTGAGGTCGATCTGTTCGACTAAAGGCGGTACTCCAGCATGGCCGCAGTCAAATGACTGACGCAAATAAAAGAAAGAATAATAATTAAAGCAGCGAGGTGGTAGAATCATTAGCACGTCGGACAAAGTGCTTAGCGACATTTCTTCCGGCTCTTAATGTTCTGAGTTCAAATTCCGCCGAGGCTGACTTTGCCTTTCATCCTTTCTGAGTCAATTAAAATAAGTAGCAGTTATGTGCACTGAGGGTTGATGCAATCGACTGACACCCTTCCCTTGAAATTGCTGGCTTTGTACCGAAATTCGAAACCATTATTTACAATGATTTATCTTGCATGTTGTAAGCAATATAATGCCGGAGAGAAAATTGAACTCAAGCCTTACATATCGGTGTTGCAGAGTCTAAATATATTTTTCATATCTTTGCTTCTTATTTTAAATTCTATATTTTGTCGAGTTACTACGTATATCTTTTTGTCTTTTATGAATAAATTATTGAACGAAAGAGAAAATGATTTGAAGAGTTTATTGACAGGAGCTGCTGTCGTATCGGTGTGTTGCCATGAAAGAAAACGTCCACCTGCTTGCTTATTTTCTCTCCCTTTTGTCACAACTGGTCAAGTTAAATGTAGGAAATGAAACTCGGTGACGTACACATATTTATTTCCCTTAGACCAATCTGTAATGTCTCATGATGAATATTTATAGATGAAGACGAATCAACATCCGACGTCAATATCTAAATTAGAAGCTGACACATATTTTGTCATCGATATTTACTGTTTCCCCCAAAATTGTTGAGTTTGCATTTCTCTTGTTTTGTGTAATTCAAGAATTTCCAAGGTTTGCCAAGCCAAAGAGTAGTAGTGGAGACAAGCTCCTGCTATCTTTAAAAAAATGTTCTGAAAACCGACTGACAACCAAGCCCGACTTCTGTCCGTCTCGTGTTGTGTGTTTTTACTGACAATGGAAGGAAGGAAGGTGGGAGAGGGTCCGGTCCGGGCGCTGTAAAACCAGGGCATTGGGGGCGCGTAGATGAAACCCGTTGATCTCGGAAGGCAGTTCATCTAAGTGAGTGAAAATTGATTATTTCAGACCTCAACCATTCTCCAGTCATACCCATTCATAGCAAAGGTTTGGGGAGTAAACCCCGAGGATGAATGCAAAGCATAAGCTGTGACAACTTCAATAATTGCGCTGGTGCCAAGCTGATTTGGCCCTTCTCTTATACATCATCGATGATGTAGAGAGAGAGAGAGAGAGAGAGAGAGGCGAGAGTGAATACATAGACAATTCCGTGTCTTCCGTAGCACTTCGTCTCGGAGAGGACACGCCAGCAATCGTATACAATGGAAACTAGCAGTTTCTCCAGACACTTTTTTTTTCTGCTAGCACAGTCTCAAACAAGACTTTTGCAGGTGTAGATCCTTGGCATCGCGTGACTAACGGATACTGAAGAAGAAATAAGGAAATAATTAAAAAAAAAACAATTTCAAACAAAATCCTTGTCTTTCTGTTTTTAATACTGATAATAATTGCTAACCAATTAACATGAATGTCAGAGAAAAATAAACACAAAAATAACTAACTAACAAACAAACAAAAAAGACAACACAGCGCAGAGATATACCGAGCGGAATACTGTTTCTGTTTATATTCTGTTATTCTGTTAAACGTGTTTAGTAAAACCTAAAACTCCGCCCATTCTATTTGATTGACAGATTGAGAAACAGTTTAACAAACAAGTCACAGCATGGCTGAGAGACGGTACGTCCCGGAGGATGTGGTGGAATATTCTCTTTTCCCATTTGTTTCTGAACATTTAGACGACTTGAAAGCACAAGAATATTTGGAAGAACAGAAGGACATATTTTTGGCTCATCTCGGTCCATTATTAGTCGATTATATCTGGCAGAAAGAGCCTTTTAAACTAAAAGCCGTCGTCGGAGATGGTGAGTAGGTTCGATTGATCATATAACCTTAAACATTATTTTTCCTTAATTTCTTAAAATCTATCTTAATATTATTATTATTATTACTGTTATCTTTCCATTATTATATATTTAGCTATAAGACAAGTCTTTTAATTCATTCCTGTTTTCTGTATATGACTTCGTAATTTATTATTTTCTTGTATTATCTCTCTGGGGGTGCGGTGTTAATATCCTTTCATTGTCATTATCAAATGTTTTTTTTTTTAAATTTAACAATTGGCCCTTTTAAATCCAATTAGGGGACAGGCAAGATATTATTCACTGTAATTGGTAACTCTCGAATCACTCTGATTCATCATTACTAAGACTACTTAATGTGACGATTTTTTTCTCTCTCCCCAAATGCATCATTTATTTGACGCATTCCTTAATCAGCCTCCTCATCACACCAATTTAACAGGAAGAGGTTTCGAATCCTAGCTGAAAAAAAAATAAAAATCTGTCTTTCCTTATTCTCAAATTTGTTTATGATTATAATAGCTATTACTTTATCATTTACGTTATTTTTTTTTCTTTAGATACATTGTGGGAATTTTTGTGTTTTCATTATGTTGATTTAAAAGTAGACCAACAGTAATTCTATTCACACAGAAATATGCGTCAGTCGAAAGTAAAACTACAAATACAGATATCTTAATTTAATACGCAAGAGTTATTCTTACAAACTCGATATATATATATATATAATGTAATATAATATGATATAACATGATGTAGTATATATGTATGTATATGGTGATCGAAAGATTGCCGAAAAAATATTTTATACGTTGAATTCAATACAAATAAACAAAGAAAAGGCCAGTTGTTTTGAATAAGCACGAAAGTTGGAGTAAACCGTGAGTATATATATATATATATATATATATATATATATATATATATATATAATGTATGTATATATATATAATGTATGTATATATATATATAATGTATGTGTGTTTGTATATGTATGTGTGTGTGTATATGTATGTGTGTGTGTATATGTATGTGTGTGTTTGTGTATGTATGTGTGTATATATATATATATATATATATATATATATATATGTACATATATATATATGTGTGTGCGAATGTTCGTGTGTATGTGGGTGTGTGTGTGTATATATGTGTGTGTGTGTGTATATATATATATATATATATATAAATATATATATATATATGTGTGTGTGTGTGTATATATATATATATATATATATATAAATATATATATATATATATATATATGTGTGTGTGTGTGTGTATTATGCATACATGTATAGTCATTCTATTTTGTATTGAAGATGATAAAACTTCATTAACTGCTATATATATATATTTATGTATGTATGTATGTGCATTGGATATATACAGGCTGGTATGCAGAGGGATACTAATGGCTATATCGTTTACTCCAGAGAAAAGCCATAAAATAAAACATTCATGTTGACCATACGTACCAACATTACTCTCTTCCAATTGCACCATCACAACTTTTATTATGATGGCCTCCAGTAGAGGTACTTGACATTTTTTGACTACGTTACTTGTTCTATGTTTTATAAGGGATCCTACTTGACGCAGTTGGGGAAAAGTTATAAGCATTGCATCCTTTGGACTTCGTGTTTGCTTTGCAGTGGTTGCCTGTATGAAGTGAACCTGTCGACCGGTTGGACAGCAGATGATTGATGTTAAGATACCTTCATGAATGAGAAAGGAAACATAGGACTAGAAAACCTCGTTGCTGGTGATGCATTGTCCTTGCTGGAGTTGGGTAAATTTCTTGTGGTAGAGCAAAACACTAACGTCAGATCCTTTGATCTGCGTATTTGCAGGCATATTTGATAAGATTTGGTTTTTGAATTACTGAACTTGATGTGTCTTGTTCAGTTGTGGGCTGTAAGGAACTATGAATCTCTTATGAATTCCATGTTACCCAACCGAATTTTGTAGTTGGACAATGTGCTCTCCTGATGCTCTTCATTTGTAAGAGCAATAAGCATCTTCACCCGTCTCAGCCTCATTGACAAATGGTCTTCGAAACCATTTAATGAATTTATTGCTTTCCCTGCCAGGTGATTTCTTGTTGAGAGCACCACTGGAACTATGGACCAACTGGTTTTGAATGATACTTAAGAGCTCTTTCGTTCAATGTGGGTCTGAAAGCACCTGATGAAATCAATTTGATTTGAAGTTAATCATATTTCTAAACCAGATCAAAATGTGTGCATGTGGTAAGTCAGCTTTTTCTGTGGCGTTATTGATGAAAACATGATCTGTTGCCAATTTCTGGTAAAGGAAAAATTATATTTGGTCATGATCCTAATTTGAATTCACAAACTTCCTGCTTCAATTAAAGCTAGTTGTTATGTCATAATCTGCTGATTATGACATAATGGCTAACAGTTTTAGTTTTAATCAAGTCTTCTGCTAAAACTGTCACTTTGCTACATATTTGAGAGGAAGAGGGGCTGGAAATTAAGCAGAAAAGTGAAAGAGGTGTTAATATGTGAGAGTAACAGAAAAATTTCCAAGTTACAAGGACGTAAACGAAATAACACCAGTTGTTAAGCGATGGTGGTTGGAAACACAGACAACCTTCTATGCACACACTCACACACGCACACATGATGAGCTTTGGCAGAGTTTCCAGCTACCAGATTCACTCACAAGGCCTTGGTTGGCCCACAGCTATAGTAGAAGGCATTTGCCCAAGGTGCAGCACAGTGGGCCTGAACCCAAAACTCTGTGGTTGCAAAGTCAGAGAATTAATGATGATGATGATGGAGAGCAGAGTGGTGGAGGAGAAGGAAATAATTGTCTATTCCAAATTTTTTAGAACTAATTTCTTCAGCAGGAAGATCATCTGAATTATCTGAAGAAAAAACAGTAGAAGTAATAAGTTTTTGGATTACTTTTTAAAAGAAATTATCCAGAGATGCAGCTTGGGTTTCAGGGATCCAAAGCTATTTAACATTCTGTCAAAAAAACTCAGAGATTTATGAGGTGTAGGTGTGGAAATCTTCAAAGAATGTTTGGACAAATTTTTATCTGAAATCCCAGATAAACCCATATCATGGCAAGAGGCACAAAAAAGACCAGCTCCACTACTTCACCAGCAAAGAAATCCAATCATTCTGAAAAGTGGTGCTCCAGTATGGCCTCAACCAGTGACATAAATAAAAGCAAAGAGAGGATTTGCCCCAACCTGTTTTTCTGGACATTCCAAAAGTATTTGCAGTAATTTATGAGAAAAATAGTTTGTACCTGATTCAACTTCCTTTAACTCTTTTGATCTGAACCTACCTGAAGCCACTCCTGCTTCTACGAAACAAACTTCCTCTACGTTTAAACCTTCTATCAAATTTCCATATTAACAGATGTTCTAAGCACTAACTTAATAACGACAAGTTCCATTTTAGGAAAATTTTCATTATTTTCAAAATTAATAGAAATATAGTGAGAAAGGCAACAAACAATTCCTTCTCTGTGGTTAGTGTGTCTCTTGCTTTGGAATCATCATCATCATCATTTAATGACCGTTTTCCATGCTGGCATGGGTTGGACAGTTTGACTGAGGTCTGGAGAGCCAGTGGCTGCACCGGCTCCAATCTGACCTGGCAGTGTTTCTACAGCTGGATGCCCTTCCTAATGCCAACCACTCCAAGAGTGTAGTGGGTGCTTTTTATGTGCCACTGGTACAGGAGCCAGTCAGGTGGACCTGGCATTGATCAAATTTGGATAGTGCTTTTTATAGGGGCCAGTCAGTGGGTACTGGCATCGGCCACGTTCAGTTGGTGCTTTTTACGGGCCACTGGCACGAGAGCCAGTCGGGGTACTGGCATCAGTCATGTTCGGTCGATGCTTTTTATGTGTCACAGGCACGGGAGTCAGTCAAGCGGACCTGTCATTGACCACGTTTGGATGGTGCTTTTTACATGCCACCGGCATGGGAGCCAGTAACGGGGCAATGACCACAGCTATCATATTGGTTTTACTTGACTCAACAGGTCTTCTCAAGCATTTCATATCACATGACACATCAGGGGTACTCTTAACTGGGCCGGACATGCATGGTAAGGATTATAGACAAATGAAAGTAGCAGTTATGTACTTGTTTTACTAGAAAATTTTGATAATATCCAGAGCATTGATTCTATTACACTATATTTAATTAAAGAATAAAAAGTTTAGAATGGTATAACAATGCACTATAAAACAAAAAATGGACTATAGGAATTATTTATATCTTATTTTATTTAGCAATCTATACATCTTATCTAACAAGGGTATACCATCAAAAGCCACAAAACTGTAGAACTCGATTTGAGAAAGCTTCTCTTGTATGCATATAGTGCTAAAAAGCCCATAATTGAATCAGTAGCAGATGAAAAGCATCCCACAGTGGTAGTGGAATTGCTAAACCTGGGATTTCTGCAACATTGCATGTCATCAGTAGCAAGTATTAGCCACATTCTTAGAGAAATGTAGCATCTACTGATATTGAAAAACAGTGATTAATCAATCACTGGTGTTGTAAATAAATGGCAGGCTGAGTAAAATTTCTTAATTAGCAGAGGAAGCAAAGTGGTTCAGGTTAGCGTTGTGTTTGTCTCACTTAACCCCTAACCCAACAAAGACGAGTTAAGGTTGTCTTCACCCAATTTGTCTTTTTCAGAGTGTGACGAGTAAACTCGTTCAAAACATAATTTTAAGAACAGCCACAGACAAGTTTATATGTCAATTCTTGGCATTTATTTTTATTTTTTTTACAAATTACGCCCAGATGTCGAGCTCAGATGATGACAATGAGTAGGAACCTTCTATTAGACACTTGGATACATCAGATGAGAGATGCAACCATAAACAAAAGCAATAAGAAAATTCGTCCGAAAATGGAATGTTTTCTCCCAAAAAGTTGCCAGGGCAGGGGCTAATGTAGAATACATTATCAAAAACCAGAAAATGCTATTCTGAACCAATACTAATTCTGTTGCTAATAACGAATTTTTATTTTATTTATTGTTTTAGAATAATACAAGTAGAATCATTAAAGTTTCAAAAAAAAAAAAAAAAGAAAAAAACCAAATTTTTTTCATTTACTTTCTGAGTTCAAACTCTGCCAATGCCAACTTTGCCTTTCACCCTTCTGGCAAAGTCAATAAAATACAATACCAATCTGGAACTGGACTTATTTTAATTGACTGTTCTTTTCCTCCAAATTCCTGTCCTTTTGCCAGAATAAGGAACAGTATTATTACCATTTTATTCCTTTTTCAAGTGCTTTATTGATGTTTAGCGTGTATGTATGTATGTGTGTGTGTATTTATATATTTCACTTTCTTAATTAATAAGAAATGAAGTAAACAGTGTTTAGATGGTTTGCAGTGCTTCCAACAAAGCTTGAACTCATGAACAGTAATCAAAACCAAGGTTAACTGTGCCTCCCCTCCACACACGAGGTTTGTAATAAGTGACGGAGTCAATGAAAATAGCTGACACTCTTTGATATTTTGTTCATGGGTTAAATGGCACATTAACTCAGTGTTGAAATATTCAATATGAGACTCTATTGTTTTGTGGTGAATTTTGGAAAGGAAAATGACCTATGGAAAGAGGAATGATGTGCGTATGTGTGTGTGTGTGTGCATGTGTGCATGCATACATATGTATACACACACACACACACACACACACACACACACACACACACACACACACAGACACATGCACATATATATACACCCACACATATCTACACATACATCATCATCATTGTTTAATGTCCGCCTTCCATGGTGGCATGGGTACGCATAGTATATACACAATATATATTCATATATATATATATATATATATATATATATATATATATATATATTATATATAATAATATAGATTATATACACATGTATAGACAAGCAATACACACACACACACACATATATATATATATATATATATATATAGATTATATACATATACACATGTATAGACAAGCAATACACACACACGTAGATATATATATATATATATATATATATATATATATATATATATATGAAAGAGATAAGAGTAACATTTATATTAACAGAAAGGAAAGAATTATCATTTCCAGCCACTTAATATAGCAAGACATTAAAAAACCTGATTATTTAGTTATTCACTCAACTTTTAAAATTGATAAAAAAAGATAATAACAAAACATAAGGTGGGACTAATTTTACCATCGACAATTTCAGCTAAATGCTTTTAATAATGCATGTGGTTTGTCTCAAATTCTTATCCAAACTTAATTACACTCACATATATATCTCTAAGAGCATAACATACAAACTACTACCTCTCCTCCATATTGCTGAATCAACTGTTGAAAGGGTGAAATTTCCTTGACATTTTATGTGTGATAAAATGAATACAAAGTAACTGATAAAGTTTGTTTGATAAATAATCTCGTATGAAGCACCCCAACTCCATTTTATAGTTTCAACTGTTTTCAAAATGGTGTGACATTCAGATAAATTGGTCACTGAATTATTCTGCTTTTAAATGAATCTGCAAAAAAAAAATTGTTTAGTTTTCTGAATAGGTTATTTTTATTAACATCATCCACTGGATTTCGTTCTCACATTAAATTTAACTTTAAACTACAGGTGGGTGTCAAATGCCGTGTGCAATGATTTTGTTCCAGCAGCAAGCTGTGACCTAATTTGGGGTCACTTCTCTTACATTGTTAAATATCTTGTGAGACGGACAGACTTGTTTATGGTACACTAGTCTTAATTCTCCTCGCTTTTATTCTTCATCATAAACTGTAACATCTTAGCTAGAATGGATCTTGAAGCATATAAAGCTATAATTAATTTTTTCTACTACAAACACAAGGCCCTAAAGTATTTTGGGGAAAGGACCAGTCAACAACATCGGTCTCAGTGTTTGACCCTGAAAAGATGAAAGGACAAGTCAGCCTTGGTGGAATTTGAATTTAGACTATAAAGATGCATGAAATGCCACTAAGCATTTTGCCTGACATGCTAACGATTCTGCCATCTCATTGCTTGACTATAAATAATTGAATGTAAATATTGGATTGAAAATCCCTTTTGGGATAGAAAAAGTCAAAGACTGTATGTGGAACTTGAACTCGCATCTCCTGTACACGTTATGAGTTAGTCTTACATGCAGCCTTTGACTTTTTCTTTCCATAATCAGTTTCTATCCACAATCATGTAATAATTTATATACTGTTATTTAACCGTAGTTGTTAACTATCTTTTTCTTGCTTTAGTCATTAGACTGTGGCCATGCTGGAGCACTGGCTTGAAGAGTTTTTAGTTGAATGTATTGACCCCAAGTACTTGTTTTTTTTTTAAGCTTGGCATTTATTCCATCAATCTCTTTGCTGAACCACTAAGTTATGGGACTGTAATCACACCAACATCAGTGGTGGGGGACAAACACACACACACATAGGTAATGGGCTTCTTTTAGTTTCCATCTACTGAATCCACTTTGGTCAGCCTGAGGCTGTAATAGAAGGCTTGCCCAGAGTGCTACGCAGTGAGATTGAACCCAGAACTATGTGGTTGGGAAACATGATTCTTACAGCACAGCCATGCTTGCACTTAGTTCACAAATTAGTTATTCAGACTGACCTGTCCTGCAGAGAATGCCCCTCTCCCCACCAAAAAACAATCATGCTAATTAGCACCTTACTCCAGTTCTAATCAGAACAAAATGAACTTATTTAGACCTGCCGACACACACACCCTAAATCTTTCGTACAAACTCCAGTGCAGACCTTCCTGCTCTATTGATGAATAAAAATTGATGCTGAAGATTGAAAGCGATATGAAAGTAATTTAAATCGTTAATCAGACCACTTAATCAGACTGATTGAACAAAATCTTGTTACAGATAATACATAATCCTGTTAACTTGACAAGACCTGCATATCAGCAGACTCTTCACACATTTATGAAGTACTTTTAGGATAGTGGTACCACAAAACTGAGAATATTAAGAGACATAACTTTCTGAGTTCAAACCAACCTGAGGTCACTGTTCTTTCTTTCTTTCTTTTTTTTTTTGCATTTTACGTTTAATGATGATGATTATGATAATTTATTTTGTTTCCTTGAGTTCAATGGATAAGGGTTGTTATGGTGATAAAGCACATAAATATTTAGGTTTGGTTGTTTGGTAAGAAGTTTGGTGAAATATTAGCGTGTTTGAGAATGGGTAAGGCTTGCCAACAGCAAGGGTGTCTGGCTGCAGAAAACCTGCCCCAATAAACTCCATCCAGCCCACACAAGCATGGAAAAGTCTTCTTGAGTACAGCAAGGCACCAGGCATCTCGGTCCTTTGTCATCTCATCTGAAAGGTTCAATGTCCTGAGGTTGTCCTCCAATAGTACTTCGTCCCATGTCTCCCTGGGTCTCCCACTTCCATGTGTTCTATTTACTTTGAGAGATTGACACTTCTTAATGGAGCTGTCAGCATCTGCTCACATCGCATGACTAAACATGACAATACATATATATATATATATATATATATATATATATGATAAAATGAGATAACAAAGCCAAGGCTATGAAGAGTTTTCAGGACATTTATAAGGAAAAAGATATATAGTCTTACAGCTGTTTCTGGGAAATTATGGATATCCCTTCATCAGAAATGATGTGAGATGGTTAAATAGAGGTAAATATTTGAGTTTGAAATAAGGAATTATTATGGAAAAGGTGGAGATAGGGAATATAGAAGGAAATAAGAGAATGAAAGTAGAAATAAAAATATAAAATATATAAAGAAATTGTAGCTACCTCTATTTAACCATCTTGCATCGTCTCTGATGAAGGGATATCCATAATATCCCAGAAATGTCTTTTTCCTTATAAATATCTTGAGGACTCCTCCCAGCCTTGGCTTTTTTTATCTCATTTTGCTTAATATATATATGCATATCAATACAAGACCCACATTAGACTCCTCACTTGTATCACTATTGAACCAGGAGTTTAACTACGGTTTGTTCCTAGCACTTACTTAGCATTACCTGGATACCAATACCTCTCATATATATATCTTACAACATGAACCTGCCCCTTATCTCATACCTTCACCCTCATCTGCTAGCATAAAGCCCCTTTCCTCAGATTTTGCTGACCTGAAAGCATCCAGTACACACTGTAAAGGGGTTGTTAGGAAGGACATCTAGCCATAGAAATAACGTCAAAACAGAGAGTAGAGCACAATGCAGTCCTCTGAGCCATTGGTTTCTATCAATCCATCCAACCCATGACAGTATGGAACATGAATGTTAATCTGTTAACATGTTTGTGTGTGTATGGGTGGTTGCTTATGTCCCCTTGTCATGATGGTTGTAAACAAACATCACCACCATACAAGCAGTGTTGTTTTCTTATCGTTTGTGAAGACATGAGCAATCATGGAGAAATATTACCTTGATTGGAACTTGGTCGGGAGTGAGAACAGGAAGGCTACTTGTAGAGAATGCATCTCGATGAATAATACAGTTTAGATAGAGGGAAATTTGATTTGATTTTGGAATGAAGGCTTGTGTATTTTTATAATTA
This sequence comes from Octopus bimaculoides, assembly GCF_046866305.1. Classification (NCBI taxonomy): domain Eukaryota; kingdom Metazoa; phylum Mollusca; class Cephalopoda; order Octopoda; family Octopodidae; genus Octopus; species Octopus bimaculoides. The sequence continues at coordinate 29,973,754 of NC_142943.1, forward strand.
TTCAGACGTAGGTATTTTGGTGTCAAAGCTTGAGACTATTTTGAAAAGTTTGCTTTTTTCACATAAAATCTAAAAGTATGCAAGTGGTGTTGGATGAAATGCTGTGATTAATTTAGAGGAAGCAAATCAATGAAGCTAAATAATAAAATGAATATCAGAGGACAGTTTCTCAGTGTTAAAACCTGCTTTCAGAAATCTTCTGGGAATTATTTTCCATTTCTAGCAGTTAGGGTTGAATAGAGAAGTGTTTGTTTATGAGTCATGATTAGATTAAAAAGAGAAAAAAAGGCCAAAAAAAACAAAAAAAAACATAAAAAAATTAAGGAAAAATAAGTAAATTATATACGAGAAGAGACATACTTTGTGCTCCCACCCCAAACCACCCAGAACAGGTTGCAAGCTTATTGCTGGTTGTACCAACAGTGGGTGAAGACTGCAATATATTTTTCAAATGGAACTCTCTCTCCCTTTACTGTCCAAATGCATTCCTTGTTAACAGATGATGCTGGAGGGTTGTTTTTCCAAACCCCTTTTAGTGATGGTTTTCATTCCAGGCACTATGTTGGTATTTGTATTTAAGCCATGGCCCTCCCAGGATTCGTGATCAGAGAATATGGATGGATAAATTAAGGGAAATAGGAAGAAGAGTTATGATACCAGATGCAACAGCTAAACTAGATTTTAATAAAATTAAATAATTGTTGTTTATCCCGCATGTCAGCTGTGGCAATGAGGGCCTGTAATCAAAGGCATTCCAACTTGTCTTTTTCTCTTTTATTCAGATGTGCCCTTCTAACTTTAAGACAGTAGGATTCACAGAAGAATTGACTATTATTTCTAGCTTGGTTCAGTAAATATTGTCGCTTAGCCTGTTAGGTCAGCCTTGATTAAGTAAGATCTGTTGCAAAAGGCATTCCACCCCTCAGGCATTTATGTGAAGTGAAGACACTGTTTGAGGGAATCTTGGTTGTTATTTCTAGCAATGCTGAAGGAGATTCCCTTATTGGGAAAGTGTGTCTGTGAAGGAAAAAAATGTGAGGATAATGATGTTTATTTAAATAAATTGATTAATTAGATGGAAGAATGCTAAGTTATTGTCACGTCAGAGACAAACGGAAATACGCCACAAGTAATTTTACAGACACATTTTATCACACCCACTTACATTACATAACTTTTCTGTGCACACACACACACACACACACACACACGCATCTCCTGGCCATTTGAAATATTTACTGTTATAACTTTGGTCAGGTATTTAACCTGTCACCGTTTAAAATATTTCGTTTTTTTGTTGGTGATTTATTAAATACCTCTAATGTGTAATTTGGGCCTACACCTTCTGTGCGTGCCAGGTTTTAAATCTGGATTGGTATTTAGTTTTATTTATTATTGACTGTGTGGTAAGAAGGTTGCTTTCTCAACCTTATGGTTCCAGGTTCAGTCCTACTGCATGGCACCTTGGGCAAGTGTCTTCTACTATAATCTCAGGCTGACTACAGCCTTGTGACTGGATTTGGTAGACGGAAACTGAAAGAAACCCCTTGTATGATTATACATACATGCATACACTGCTGTTGGTGTATTTATATCTTTGTAACTTAGTGGTTCAGCAAAAAAGACTGCTAGAATAAGTACCAGGTGAAAATAAATAAGTAAGTACTGGAATTGGATTCATTTGACTAAAATTTCTTCAAGGTGGTGCTCCAGCATGGCTGCAGTCTAATGACTGAAGCAAGTAAAAGATTTAAAAAAATGATGTGTCATATTTTGAGTTATTGCTGAAAGGAATCTCATCATCACCACCACCACCATCATCATCACCACCACCACCACCACCGCCATCACTATCATCGTCGCTACCATCATCACCATCATCATTGTTTTAATGTCCACTTTCCCATGTTTGCATAATTTGGACAGAATTTGTTGAGGTAGGTCTTCTATGGCCAGATGCCCCTCCTGTTGCCACCCTTCACTTGTTTCCAAGCAAGATGATATTTCTCCATGGCCATCACTGCTTGCATGTCAGAGGCACTCGTTTATGACTGTGATGCAGAGTCAAGGCAAGGAGGCAGTAAAATACACTCTCAGACCCATGCACAAACACATACTTGTATACATATATCTGATGAGCTTCTTTCAGTTTCCATGTACCAGATATACTCACAAGGCTTTGGTCAGCCAGGGGCTATGGTAAAAACAAAAACACTTGGCCAAGGTGCCATGCAGTGGGACTGAACCCAGAACTAAGTGCTTAGGAAACAAACTTCTTAACCATGGAGCCATGCCTGAGCCCATCATCATCATCATTTAGCCCTTTTGTTACCTTGTTTATTTTGAGATGCTTTTTGCTTCTTTCAATTAATTTTAAATATAACAAAGAATTTGGTAAAATAGCTATAGTAAAAAAGGTGTGAGAGGCTGAATCTGGTTAGTTTAAACATAAAACCGATAAAACATTTGGGCCAGACATGACTAGTCTGAATGCTGAAGGGTTAATATAAGAAAAATATGTGAGGCAAATAAATTTCTTTGTGTGACCTGAACAGTACTTCAGTGAAATTAGTTTCATTGTATAGCAATGTAGGTTGTTATATTGTCACAGTTTTTTCTTTGTTGTCAATGGGAAAAACGCAGAAAGTAAATAATGACGGATGTCACACTTTCGACTGGAGATTTATAGGAAAGTACAAATGGTGGTATGTTGCTATAGAATTTTTTGTTAAAACATCTCAAGTTGTCTTAAAATTTTTCTGACATTGATAAGTTAAAGTGTTTAGGCTTAGAAATAATTTACCATGGCATAATAATGGTTTAACTGTTTCAATACCAACCTGGCTGAAACCACCTCTGGCTGAAACCACCTCTGGCTGAAACCACCTCTGGCTCTGTAGTACAAATGTCTTGTTTTCAAAGGTTTCGAATTAAAATCTTCCACCAAACTTTAGTCACAATTTATGTTCCTAACACAAGCTTAATGATAACTGAGTTATTTTACTAATATTATATTTAAAATTGAAAGAAACACAGAGCATTTCAACAGAAATATGGTAAGGGAAAGATTAAAATATATAGTAGAGAAACAGTTCTTAACCCTTTTGATACCAACCTGGCTGATACCGGTTCTGGCTCTGTAGTACAAATGTTTTGTTTTCAAAAGTTCTGAATTAAAATCTTCCACCAAACCTTAGTCACAATTTATGTTCCTAACACAAGCTTAATGACAACTGGGTTATTTTACTAAATTCTTTGTTATATTTAAAATTGAAAGAAACACAGAGCATCTCAACAGAAATACAAAAAGGTTAAAATTTTGGCACAAGGCCAGCAAATTCAGGGGTGGGGTAAGTTGATTACATTGACCCTAGTGCATAACTGGTACTCATTTTATCAACCCTGAAAGGATGAAAGGCAAAGTCGATCTCTGTAAAATTTGAACTCAGAACATGAAGAAAAATACTTTGCGATATTTCTGCTTCGTTCTGAGTTCAAATTCTGCTGAGGTCGACTTTACTTTTCTTCCTTTTTTTTTTTTGGGTGGGTCGATAAATTAAGTACCAGTGAAACGTTTAGGTCGATGTAATTGACTTGTCCCCCCCCCCCACACACACAAATGTCAGGCCTTGTGCTTCCAGTAGAAACGATTATTATTATTATTATTATTATTATTATTATTATTATTATTATTATTATTATTAAGGCAGCGAGCTGCCAGAATTGTTAGCGTGCTGGGCAAAATGCTTAGCAGTATTTTTCCCATCGCTATGTTCTGAGTTCAAATTCCATTGAGGTTAACTTTACCTTTCATCCTTTTGGCATCCATAAAATAAGTACCAGTTGAACACTGGAGTTCCATGTAATTGACTCATCTCCTCCCTCCAAAATTTGATGCCTTTGTGGTAAAATTTGAAACCATTATAATTATTATTATTATTATTATTACTATTATTATTATTATTGATGATAATCACTCTCAAAATATATTGCATTTAATAACGAATAATTTCTTTTCTTTCAGAATCCACCCCACATCATCTACATGGCTGCACCCATTTTGGTGACAATGTTCAAGACGAGTGGTTTGTGGTTTACCTGTTGTGTCAGTTGACACAACATTTCTCAGGTCTCGTTGCTAAGTAAGTACTATTGACTTTTTTCATTGTCTACTGGCTACGGTAAAAGGGATATTATGGTGGACCCATTTGAAAGGGCTAAAGACAGACACTTCCCTCTTTGGCCAAGCCCTCATCAACTTTTTCAAGTTTCACTTGAAAAGGAAGTTGAGGGTGGAGAGGGGAGTGTTGCCCTGTAGCAAGTTTGTTGAAAAGTGGTGAATGTTGGAAGTGTGAAAGGACCAATTCTGAGAATGCACCTTTGAAAAAAATTGAAGGAGAAGGGCTCTTGCCCTGGCTTTTCTGGATTTTTCCACAAGGATCTTAAAGTGCTTTCCCTACTGGGAGTTTTAGTTTGTTCAATTTTAATTGTTATTTATATTTTTTACACACTCTAAAACCCATTGTATTGTCCTGTTGTTGCATGTCCTTTGATGTTTTTGTATGAGAGCCCTTGTGGCTAATAAAAGAATAAATTATTATTATTATTATTTAAACGTCACACAGTATAGAATATCGCGAGGTTGTTGATTGAAGATATTGTGTGTACAGAGGGGTTTGTACTGTTTGTCAAGTCTCAACAAGGACCTCAGACAGACATTACTTTACGCAATATGTGTGCAGTTCTAAGTAATGCTGACTTTTGCAATACATCTTGATTGTAGCATTTTCAGATTGGGTGGTATTGAACCCAATGCTCCGATGACAATAGGGATAACCCTTATGTTTGACTCCCATAGCTGCCACATCTTAGTGATCTCATTTCTCATCTCCATATTTATCAACCTTCTCTTTCTCTCTCTCTTAATCTGTGACTCATTCTTAATCACTGCTGACCTAATACTCTTTTAGGTCAACAGCACAGTTGCCCACTCTTACACCTTGTTCACTCATATTATCAGAAATTGCTGTCTTATAGTTACAACTTCTCTCAGTGACAAGTTTAATCTGCAGTCAGGAACCGAACAAGCTCCTATATTATTTACAAAGGATAGATAGGTGTCCCCACCTTGTTTGTTGTTACCACAATGATTCGGCTGATGTACTCTCCAGCCTTCATCAGGTGTCCTGGTGGAATTTTGAACCCAACCCTTTATTTGGCTAATGGGGTACTCTGTTCTCACTCCTAAGGTATTTTTTTACTGATGTTAGTATTACTGTTTAGTCAAGTCACTTCCTGAGATTGAACCCAGAATCTTGGGGTTAGTAGCCCATGCTCTTAACCTAAATAAATAATAAAGGGTTGGGTTTGAAATTGTACCTGATGAAGGCTGGAGAGTACATCAGTTGAAACGTTGTGGTAACAACAAACAGGGTGGGGACACCTATCCATCCATTGTAGATAATGTGCATAAATTCCTCATCTCTAAAATATAGAACAATATTTTCCTATGTTCAAAGCTGCATTTGGCTTCCTTCCTTATTTTTAATGGGTTAATCCCTTCAGCATTCAGATTATTCTGTCACATGCAATGCTTATATACTTACATTGTTTTGAATTAATCAGGGCTTATCTCATAGCTTTGAGATTTCAATGACATGATTGTTTATTTTTAGAATGACATTGTAGGGCAGTTATGAGAAGCTGGATCTGGTTGGTTTGAACATGAAACATGCACAATACTTGGCCTGGCAGATTTAAATGCTAAAGGGTTAAATCTAAAAAGAAATAAAAATTGAGGTCTCAGCAGTAAGCATGTGTACATTTTTTTGCAGTGGGGGATGGGCACCCTGTCTGTATATCATATTTCAGTACGAATGTAAATAATATTGTTGTATGAATGTAGGTTATATATTGATATGAGCATATATTACTTTCTGAGGTGTGACTGCATTATGTTGTATGTCAGGTGAACATTATGTTGTGTGATAACAGAATACCTTATATGATTTGACAGATATTTGTAACACTCTTTAATGTGAGTACATCACGTGCCCTATGTTAAATAATGAAGTACTAAAAGAAATGACTCTCCCCAGACAATAATATATATATATATATATATATTTGTAAGAGGCTTCCATATAGTTTCCATTAATCAAATTTATTTGCAAGGCATTGATTAGCCAAAGGCTGTAGTAGAAGACACTTTCCCCAGGTGCCACTCAGGGGATTGAACCTGAAGTCACTTGGTTGCAAAGTGAGCATCCTAACCACACAATCATACTTGTAACTGACTGACAACAACAACAACAACAAAACAAATTTCTTAAGCTAAAAAGAAAAGAAAAAGAAGAAAAATCAGTTCTTCAACCATGGTTCCTTAAAGCTGCTGTTCTGTATTTGTCTTGGAAGATTGCAGACTACAGTGTTTCTAAGGATTCTGTCTTGTGGAATTGTGTGAAGAAGTGAGATATTAATAACAAGATTGAGTCTGAGAAGATCAATAACTGCATTGAAAATTGACATGAAGGTGCGAAAATTATAAGTAAAATTGAACTAAAGTGCAATCAATATGGCAGCCAGAAGCTGTAATAAGATGGATATATAACCTAGATAGAGAGGCAACTGAAGTAGCTCAGTTTGTAGAGTGTTAGACTGAAGAGCTAAAGGTTCCTGGTTCAGTTCCAGATTTTGACAATTTTACAATTTATTCTTTATAGGTGTAGGCATGGTTGCGTGGTAAGAAGTTTGCTTCACAGCCACATGGACAAGTGTTTGTTACTGTAGCCCCAGGCTGACCAAAGCCTTGTGAGTGGATTTGGCAGTCAGAAACTTAAAAAAAGCTCATATCTGTCTATTTCTCTTCTCTCTCTCTCTCTCCTTATATATATATATATATATATATATATATATATATATATATATATATATATATATATATTGGGACTAATGGGTATATGTTGATTGGGTGAGTTGAAGTGTTGAGTAAAGCACTGGCATTTGAACTCAGAACGTAGCGACAAGCAAAAGACGGCTAAGCATTTCATCCGGCGTGCTGACAATTCTGCCAGCTCATCACCCTCATTAATAATAATAATAATAATAATAAGTTATTTTCTTAGACAAAAAACCTCTCAATGTGGTGCTCCAGCATGGCCTGCAGTCAAATGACTGAAGCAAGTAAAAGATAATAGACAGAAGATAAAGACATGAAATTAATCGTTTATAACGAGTTTATCTTGAGACAGATTTCTTTTTTCTTTATCTTTATAAATTGTTTGTGTTTGAGACTTGAGAGTCTGGAGTCTGAATGCTGGTAGCAAGCATAAGTGTTGCTAGACACAAATGCTGTCAATGTTAAAGATAGATAAAGTGATGAGTTATTTTAATATCATTTCCAACAAACTCTTCTGCTGGTTTGTTTATTTGTGTACTTTTTGTAATTTTGTATCTGTGTTTGACCTACAGAGCCGTCGTCGTGTTGTGGCAAATGTTCACAAATGTGATTATTATTATTTTCACAAGTAATTGGTGTGAATGTGCTGGTTCCCACATTCTTCATGTAATGATAGATGTATGAATGCTTGCATGTGTGTGTGTGTGCGCGCGCGTGTATCTGGTTACATAAATAAGCTTGCTCTCTGAAAAATGGCTGTTTATCTATCTATCTATCTATCATCTGTCTATCTGTCTATCATCTCTCTACCTGTCTATCTATCTATCATCTGTCTATCTATCATCTGTCTATGTATCATCTGTCTATCTGTTTATCATCTGTCTGTGTTTCATCTGTCTATCTGTCTATCTATCATCTGTCTATCTGTC